>NC_135506.1:105477829-105545329 GCF_052857255.1 Amblyomma americanum
TATATATATATATATATATATATATATATATATATATATATATATATATATATATATATATATATTAATGCTCTGCATTTACTGATGAAAGCATAGGTATATCTTATTTCAACTTATTTGGCAAGGAGCGCTTGCGCGGCAGTGGCTGTGCGCTGTCGGGCAGCCGTTCTCGAAGTTGCGTTAGCGTGTTTCCCCATAGAGCGCAGTCGGTTGCAATATCAGGTGCTTGTCTTGGAGGGGCGCGCGTGACAAGGCCATTGCAGTGCCAGTGTTTCAAAGCACTTGAATGTGTGTAAGTGCCGCCTAGGATTCAAACGTCTCGCCGCATTGTGTGAATTGTGGGAATGGCCTCGCCAGCGCGACCCCAGTTCTCTCCTGCGCAGAAGGTGGCCATTGTGATCGCCTATGCGAACGCGCAAATGGACGCGGAGCTTGCTTTCAGACTGCATATTGTCCAACATCCTGGTCATCGTGTGCGGCCTCGTCCCACGTTCGTATCAATAGTTAATCGATTTAAGTCTACTGGATCAGTTCGTGCTCACGAAAGGAAGATAGCAGTTAGTGCAAGCGGCGATTTTGGCATTAATGTCCTCGTGTACGTTTCTGTCAGGCCAGAAGAAAGTATCGGAGAAATCGTCAACGCGCACGGAGCCAATCCGGCATTAGTTTAGAGGTCACTATCAAGACGCAGCTACCATACCTATCATGTGCGTCTTCACCAGGAACTGACACCGATTGACTTTCAGAAACAGCTGAATTTTTGCAACTGGTGCCTAATTAAATGTGATGAAGACCCGGAATTTCCTGCACAAATTGCTTTGAACAGACAAGGCCCAATTTTGCAGGGACTTCAATGTCGACTTTCACAACGCTCATTATTGGCACGACAAGAACCCACATTGGCTACGCCAGCACAAGTACCAATAAGATGGCCAGTGAATGCTTGGTGTGGCATTTACGACGGCCGTATTATCGGGCCTTATTTCTTCGACGGAAAACCTCCCTGGGAAAAAGTGTACAGACTTCGTCCTAAAGGTCACCGTCTCTGAAATTGTTTGAGCTACCACTGGCCGGTTTGAAAAATATGTGGTTTCAGCATGATGAAGCCCTGCTACACTTTTTCGTTTCATGGTGCAACACCTGGAGGGCACCTTTCCCAACCAATGGATTTCGCGAGGGGGAACAACAACATGACCTCCAAGATCACCCGATTCGTCACCACTGGATACCTTACTCTGGGGATACGTTAAGAACGAAGTTTTCAATACGAAGCCTGCGAATCTCGAAGCCATGAAGGAGCGTACCAAGATATGAATTGCAGAGATTCCGCGAGAGGTGCTCATTTCTGACGTGAATTATATCACAGACCACATTCTACTGTGCATCGCAATGGACGCCACGCATTTTCAACGCGTGATGTGAAAACGGCTTCTTTTCATCCCGCATACTAGGTAGTTATTTCCTGGAGAGTCCAAATGGGACTGCAACAAACCAAATCCGTAAAGGGTACAAATTTCATTCATTCCTGTTTGCTATACAACTAGAAACTGCTAAACATCTGCGGCCAAGGTTTACTAATTAAGTACAAGCACTTGTTACAGCACGGGACGTGTCTGATATACAGTGCGCGGAAACGGTATTGAGTTACCCGGTACGGAGTACCTTATTGCAAAGATTGGAAGTTTTCCAGTGAGAATCTTTTCTTCTACGAAGTCGTGCTCATTTATTGCAGCAGCCAAGCCGATACCGCATAAAAGCAATAGACGCTTGACAGAATAGTACAATGCATGTCGATACACCGGCACTATTTAACGTTAAACAGTAACCTGCACACTGTCAGAGAAGAGTACCTTTATCCCTCTCACGAAGCTAGTGTCGAAAATAAAAAAGACAAAAACTCTCCGCAGTTAATAAGACAGGCAGAGCGCCAGGTGTGCCTATCAGAGTTCCCAAAAGCGATATCCGCGTAGGAGACGATGACTACAATTTTCCTTACTCCGAGCGACGAAGCAGTCGATAACGCCGGCCGCGGTCTAAGCTGAGCGCCAAGGTTGTCTAGCGAGGAAAGTTAGCCCACGCGTTTTCAATTGGGCGCTGTATATTCGTCAAGACACGTCATCAGCGAACGCTTCGCTTATGCCACACTTCCAGCGCTCCTCGTGCGCCCAGTTTCTGTCGCGTGCGGGAAAAAGCGCCCGATTTCTTCGCGCTGCCGTCCTCTAGAAATAGAGTTTTTCTTCGTTTCAAAAACTGATATGACATCGGCTTGCTCACGGCATCGAAGTCTCAATTTGGACTGACCACCCAGCTACGATAACTAAAAACTTAGTGGGTTTTTCTTAATTACCGGGATAGTTCAAGAGGTTTTGCAGCACATTGTGTCGCCGGGGCAGAGAGTGTGATCCTACGCCTATTTTTTTCCCTATATTGAACGTAATATTCACAGGAGTTTTTTAATGTGTTCGCTGAAACACCCGGTATATATATATATATATATATATATATATATATATATATATATATATATATATATATATATAATATATATATATATATATATATATATATATATATATATATATTGTAACGGGGGGTTTGTTACGAGGTACTGGGGCGACGGGAACGGCAACGGCAGCAGTCTGGGATCAGATCGGCAAAAGACACACAAGCGTAGCGCTGGCAAAAACTCTCGAGAACACTGTCACCTCGTCTTCGTCTTTTCAAATCATCAGACGCATCTTCTTCTTTAGCCTTACAATCACCCCGGGGACAAGAGGAGCCATCCTGGCGACTTAGGATGATGGCAAGACGGCGGGGTCGTAGTAGGGCTTGAGGCGCTGGACATGAACGGTCTCCCGTCCTCGGCGGCGGAGATCAGGAGACGGCGTGAGGGGTTCCACGATATAATTAACCGGAGAGGTGCGCTCCAGCACACGGTAGGGACCATGGTACTTCGCAAGAAATTTTGAGGAGAGACCGGGAGTTCCTGAAGGGATCCAGAGCCACACAAGTGCACCAGAAGTGTAGTTCGGTGGGGTTTGGTCTTGGTCGAGGCGGGAGCGCTGGCGATGCTGGGTGTCAGTGGTGAGTGACCGGGCAATTTGGCGGCAGGCTTCGGCGTGTTGCGCGGCGTCGGAAACAGGCCGATATTCGGATTCATCAGGGCGGTAAGGGAGGATAGTGTCGATAGTAGCAGAGGGTTGGCGGCCGTAAAGTAGGAAGAAAGGAGAGAATCCGGTGGTAGACTGCGTAGCGGTATTGTACGCATAAGTAACGTACGGAAGGACGAGATCCCAATTCGTGTGGTCAGAAGCGACGTACTTGGAGAGCATGTCTCCGAGTGTGCGGTTAAATTGCTCAGTGAGGCCATTGGTCTGCGGATGATAGGCGGTGGTAGTTCGGTGAATCGTGTTGCACTCTTTGAGAAGCGCCTTCACCACCGCAGATAAGAACACGCGGCCTCGGTCGCTGAGCAGTTCACGAGGTGCACCGTGGCGAAGGATGAATCGGTGCAAAATGAAGGAGGCGACGTCCGTCGCTGTGGCAGCCGGAAGGGCAGCAGTTTCGGCATATCGTGTAAGGTGATCCACCGCTACTATAGCCCAACGGTTGCCGTCTGCAGTGTATGGAAGCGGACCGTATAAATCAATGCCAACGCGGTCGAACGGGCGTGGAGGGCATGGTAACGGCTGCAGCTCAGCAGCAGAACGATGGGGAGGTGTCTTGCGACGTTGGCAGGGAATGCATGCGCGCACGTACTTCATGATAAAGGTGTACATTCCGCGCCAGTAGTAGCGCAGCCGTATGCGGGTGTAGGTCTTGAAAACGCCCGCGTGACCGCTGTGGGGGGCAGCATGGAAGTATGCGCATATGTCCGAGCGTAAGTGACGTGGAATAACGAGCAGCCACTTGCGACCTTCGGAGTTGTAGTTACGGCGATAAAATAGGGTGTCACGGATCGCAAAATGGGCAGCTTGGCGGCGGAGCGCACGTGACGGTGAAGCAGCCGTCGGGTTGGCGAGAAAGTCGAGAAGGGAAGCGATCCAGGGATCCATGCGTTGCGCTGAAGGCATGTCGCTGAGGTGAAGCAAGGGCAGAGAAGCGTCGGAGGCGGAAAGGCTGGCGATCTCGGCTGGAAGGGGGCAGCGTGACAGTGCATCGGCGTCTTGATGCTTGCGGCCGGTGCGATACACGACACGGATATCATATTCTTGCAAGCGAAGGGCCCACCTAGCGAGGCGGCCGGAGGGGTCTTTCAGGTTGCAAAGCCAACAGAGCGCATGGTGGTCGGTCACAACGTCAAAAGGGCGCCCATAAATGTACGGTCGAAACTTCGCGAGGGCCCATACAATCGCCAAACACTCTTTTTCAGTTACGGAGTAGTTGCGTTCTGCTGGTGTGAGTGTGCGGCTAGCATAAGCAACGACGTATTCGTCAAAGCCAGGTTTTCGTTGGGCGAGGGCAGCGCCGAGGCCAACACCGCTGGCGTCCGTGTGAACTTCGGTAGGAGCGGCCGAGTCGAAATGGCGCAGAATGGGCGGCGCCGTGAGGAGACGGCGCAAGGTGGTGTATGCGTCGTCGCACGCTGGAGACCACAGTGATAAATCCGCACTTCCAGACAGCAGTTGAGTCAAAGGCGCAGCAATGGACGCAAAGTTGCGAATAAACCGGCGGAAATATGAGCACAAACCCAGGAAGCTGCGCAGGTCTTTGATGGAGGTAGGTTTGGGAAAGTCAACCACAGCACGAAGTTTCGCTGGGTCGGGACTGACGCCCTGCTTAGAGACAACATGACCTAAGATGGTTAATTGACGAGCGGCAAAACGGCATTTTTTTAAGTTCAGCTGCAGGCCGGCGTCAGAGAGGCAGGTCAAGACGTGCTTCAAACGGGAGAGGTGGGTGTCAAAGTCCGGGGAAAAGACCACAATGTCGTCGAGGTAGCAAAGGCATGTCTTCCACTTAAGTCCGCGCAAAATGGTGTCCATCATCCTCTCAAAAGTCGCGGGGGCGTTGAAGGGCATCACCGTAAATTCATACAAGCCATCTGGTGTCACAAAGGCGGTTTTGGGGCTATCGGCTTCTTTCATAGGAACTTGCCAGTACCCGGAACGCAAATCAAGAGATGAAAAGAGTTCGGCCCCTTGCAAAGAGTCCAGAGCGTCGTCTATGCGCGGGAGGGGATAGACATCTTTGCGCGTAATCTTATTAAGGCGGCGGTAATCTACACAAAAGCGTATGGAGCCGTCCTTCTTTTTGACGAGCACCACAGGCGACGCCCATGGGCTGCTTGAGGGCTGAATGACGCCGCTCTGGAGCATCTTGTCGACTTGGTCTTCAATAACTTGGCGCTCGGCGACAGACACACGATAGGGACGTTGTCGCAGCGGTGCGTGGTCACCTGTGTCGATGGCATGGGTGACAGTGGAAGTTTGGCCCAAGGAACTTTGATGTGAGTCAAATGATGAGCGAAACTGATTAAGTAAAGTGAGAAGCTGTGCCCTTTGCGGCGCTGGAAGGTTGTCGTCGATGGAGCGAAGGAATGCTTCGGTTGAGGAGGGATCGGGCGCAGCAGTAGGTGGGCTGAGTGCGGCTATGGAGAGGTGTGGCGCGTCGTCCGTCTCTTCGCGGATGAGCAGAGACGCGAATGGTTGTACCGTGCCGAGACATTCACCTAGGCGCAAGGCGTTGGGGAACGAGAATGGGTTAGACACGAACAGTACGGAGAGGCCAGCGGATATAGTCAGTACAGCGTATGGCAGAGGCAGACACTTGCGGTGCAGAAAGATAGGGGACGGAGTGAAGAGGACAGTGTCGTCGCGAAGAGGGCCGCAAGAGAGGGGTACGAGGACTGAAGAGCAGGGAGGCAGGTCAATGTCTTCGGCAACTAGGGCCTTAACACAGGCACCAGGAGGGGCAGTGTCCAAGACAGCTTCGGGCAGGTGAGAGAACTCGACTTCAGCTCGAACACAATCGATGATAGCAGCATGGCGCGATAGGAAATCCCAGCCCAGGATAACAGCATGAGAACAGCAGGGCAGTACGACGAATTCGACGGCATAAATGGTCCCCTGGATTACAACGCGAGCGGTACACGCTGCTGACGGCTGGATGTTCTGAGCGCTGGCGGTGCGCAGTGAGAGTCCAGCAATTGGCGTCCTTACTTTTCTTAAAGAACTACACAGCTTTGCGTCCATGACGGAAACGGCAGCACCAGTGTCGACAAGCGCCATGACAGAAACGCCGTCGACGGAAATTTCAATGAGGTTAGCGGCTGACGGATGAGGCCTTTCGAAGTTCGTTGTGGACGCAGTTCTCGCCTCAGGAACTGCGGCGCCTAGTTTTCCTCCTGGTTAGCGGTGGGGCGACGTCGCATAGGCGAAATAGACCGGCGTCGTGGAGAAGAGGGCCGGCGGCTGGAGAGGGTAGAACGGTCCGGCGAGGAAGTACGACTTTGCGGCGGCGCAGCTGGTACAGAGTACTGACTCGGTGGGGGCCAGTACCCAGGAGCTTGGGGAGGAATTTCCGCGTCCGGGAGACGACGGCGGCAATGCCGAGCTACATGACCTGGGAGACCACAAAAGAAGGAAATCGGCCGATTGTCCGTTGTGCGCCAGGAATCGCTGACCCTTGGAGTAGGTCGTCGGTAAGCCACTGGCCCTCGCAAATGCGCCGGAGGCGCACTATAGATTGGCGGCTGCGGTCTTGCTACGACATCGGCATATGTCACTGGAGCCGCGACAGGAGGCGGTCTCGCGACGGCTTCGGCATATGTGAGCGGAGCCGCCACAGGTTGTGGTCTGGCGACAAAGTCAGCGTATGTCAGCGGAACCGTGACAGGTGGTGACGGATGAGCCGGTGGAAGAGCCTCAGCAACTTGCTCTTGAATTGTATGTCGGAGCGCTGGAGTCAGATATGATGGTCGGTCGTGAGCGCTCGGCAGAAAGGAAAGTTGACGTGCCACTTCTTCCCGCACGAAGTCTTTAATCTGCTGTAGCAGCGAGGGGTCAGGAGCAGGCGAGAGCCCAGCGAGCGACTCAACCTGCTGTGGCCGCTGGCGTGTCAGAATCCGCTGCTTGCGCAACTGCTCAAAGCTTTGACACAGCGTGACGACTTCAGCAACGGTCCGCAAGTCGCGCGCTAGAAGCATCTGAAAAGCGTCGTCATCGATGCCTTTCAAGATGTGTTGGATCTTGTCGGCTTCCGACATACGAGCGTTGACCCGCTTGCACAAGTCGACGACATCTTCAATGTAGCTAGTGAAGCTTTCACTAGCCTGCTGAGATCGTTCACGCAATCGCTGTTCGGCTCGGAGTTGCCTGACAGCCGGTCGACCAAATACGTCTGCAAATTTAGTCTTAAAAATGGACCAGGTTTGAATATCTGCCTCATGGTTGCGATACCAGAGGTTAGCCACACCGGCGAGATAAAAGATGACGTTGTTTAGCTTCGTCACATCGTCCCATTTGTTGTATACGCTCACCCGCTCGTACGATGTGAGCCAATCTTCCACATCGTTCTCGTCAGTCCCGCTGAAAATGGTCGGGTCCCGTTGACGAAGAGAGCCGGCACAGATGACAGCCTGGCCCACTTGTACGGCCTGGTGTTGGACGTCCTCAGGCATCGTGCGCGCCGGGAGAGCACGACTACGGAGCTCCAGGGCCGATGTTTTTACCCGGCACTTCCACCAAATGTAACGGGGGGTTTGTTACGAGGTACTGGGGCGACGGGAACGGCAACGGCAGCAGTCTGGGATCAGATCGGCAAAAGACACACAAGCGTAGCGCTGGCAAAAACTCTCGAGAACACTGTCACCTCGTCTTCGTCTTTTCAAATCATCAGACGCATCTTCTTCTTTAGCCTTACAATATATGAGGGGAGCTAACAGTCACCGAAACCAAGGTGCATAGGGGAATGTTTAGTTGTTGCTTTTTTAATGTGTATATAGCTGATCAGTGGGATAATAATACTTCGATTAATCTATCGCTTAAAGGAAATTACTTATAAAGCAGCAGAAAAAACAACTATGCCGCTGGTGGGATCCGAACCCACGACCTCCGAATACCGCGTCTGGTGCTCTACCAACTCTACCGTCCGGTGCTCTACCAAGATTAGGAGAATTGCTCGGGGGAGATTCTCTTGATAACCTCCCTAACATTGCTGCACGTGCAGTACAAACGACAGGGAAAAGAAAATCCAGTGTAAACCGCTTTTCGAAAAAACGACCATCCTATTCAGGCACAGGGAGCAACTCACACGTGAGCTCATGGAATCCTTTAATATGTGCATCAGTGGCGATAAGTGCATTAGTCAGACTTCCGTTCGCTTCTCTGATACGGAGTATATGTATGTATGTATGTATGTATGTATGTATGTATGTATGTATGTATGTATGTATGTATGTATGTATGTATGTATGTATGTATGTATGTATGTATGTATGTATGTATGTATGTATGTATGTATGTATGTATGTATGTATGTATGTATGTATGTATGTATGTATGTATGTATGTATGTATGTATGTATGTATGTATGTATGTATGTATGTATGTATGTATGTTGTTACGCTTCGCCTACGACGCGCGGTATAGCCGGCGCGGATGCAACGGACGCCGGGGCTTCGTTCAAAGTGGCGGTCATTTTGGGCCCGTTCAGTGCTGCCGTAACGCCTCCCGCCAAGCGCGTCCAGGCAGGTTTCAATGCCACGTGTCGTCGTGTGTGTGTGTGTGTGTGTGCATGTTGGTGCCCACGCTTGTCAAAGCGCGGCAGCCGGGGAGAGGAGCTCCCCAACTGGGAGGCGAGGAGGTCTGACCGGCGCCGGCCCGGCGGACGCGCCCGTCACGTCTGTACATGTCCGTGCGTCGCCGTCTTGTGCGACTCATCCCAAGCCGTTCCTTCTTGCCCTCGACTCCGAGGGTATAAAAGGGCAGCTGCGCCGGACGCCGGAGAGACTTCGATTTCTTCCTTCGAGTAACGTGGTCGCCCTGACCGGCTGCTCTTTTGCGATGCCAGAATAAACAAGTTGTTCTGTTGCCAGTCGACTCATCCTTTGCCGGGACCTTCGGATGTTTCCAGCTTTGCCCCAGGCCGCCAGGCCAACGCTACCCTTGGGGCTTGCAACCCATTTGCAACAATGTATGTATGTATGTATGTATGTATGTATGTATGTATGTATGTATGTATGTATGTATGTATGTATGTATGTATGTATGTATGTATGTATGTATGTATGTATGTATGTATGTATGTATGTATGTATGTATGTATGTATGTATGTATGTATGTATGTATGTATGTATGTATGTATGTATGTATGTATGTATGTATGTATGTATGTATGTATGTATGTATGTATGTATGTATGTATGTATGTATGTATGAATGTATGTATGTATGTAACGAAATCATTGGGATTCACGGAGTAACATGCGGTGTTCATGACGTTTGTTTATTTTTGTTCTTGTTGGTTTCGCTATTTATTCGAGCATTGTCTGGAATGAACCTTATGTTGTGAGTAGCGCTCGTCTTTGTCTCGCTTGTCCCCGTTGTTCTGCGCCAACTTCTCCAGTATGCATATCAACCAACTAGCCCAACTTTCTGCTCTCCTAAGCATTGGCAAGATCGTTTCTCCCTGCCTGACACCTTTCGTTATTGGAATTTTATTGCTGAATTTATGGAGGACTATGGTAGCTGTGCAGTTGTTATAGACGTCTTCCTGTATATTCGCATAAGGCACTTCTATACCCTGATTCCGCAATACCTACATGACTGCCGAGGTTTCCACTGAGTCGAATGCTTGTAATTAACATAGGCTTATATATAGGGTTATGTTGCCATGACACAACGAGTTCATTCCCATGTATTCAGAAGGTTATTCTGTACTTTCATAGATACCTGGGAGTCCTCATACCCCTCCTCGCGGAGTGATGCGATGGGTAAGCGATGCGCCACTGCCCTGCGATGGCAGGCGCTCCCAGCGCTGGGCATTGCTTGGCGTAAGTTGCTGTTCCCGAGCGACTACCAGCTACCATGGTGGGCAGTTTTCTCGCTATCCGATGGGTAGGTTTTCATGACGCCCCAAGATCACGTGACATAGGTGGCCCACCTGCCTCCTATGCTGCTCTCTGGGAACCACCAGCCAGAATAAAGCCCCTGATTTTTCGCTCACGATGCCAACGCCGGATTTTCTGGAAATGGGGCGTTGAACGCTCACCCGCTGAAAGCAGCGCTTTGTACAGAATGGCTCCGTGGCCAAGTCGTAGTCGGGCGGTGAGAGCAGATAGTCGAGATACGGCATTTCAGGAGGTCGCGGCTGGGATGAATTTAAGAGGCAGGCAGGCGGGACGACCATACAGCCAGTTGTAGAGGCGTACACCATAGTGCTGCTGTTGGCAATGGCGCTGAACTGCAAGCGCTCTGAAGATAGCAATTTCTTGGGCACGTAGGATGATGGGAAATACTTCGGGACACGGAATGGTGACATTTATCGTGAAGGTCGTCGGCCGAAGGTAGCTGCGATAGCTGCAGTGAAGGTTTTACAGGTGCACGTTCAAAGACTGGAATGTGGAAACAGTGTTGTGATAAATGTGTGAATGTGAACAAAGAACAGTGACTGTATGTGAAGAAAAAACCGTCGAAGGGAAGCATTAACGCTATCACTTGACACCTTGAGCGTCGACCAGATTTTTGTGCAAGCACCTCATATCATGACCCGCGTAACGTGACTTTATGAAAGTTGTAGAATAGGATTGCTTGATTTTGGTGACATGCAACTCCCTCGATAAAGCTGGATTTTAAAATCAAGCAAGTGCATTTTGATGCAGGTATGCATTAAGAGTGTAAGTTTTGCCTCCCTGTGTCTGTTAATTTTTATGCGTTCATCCGAGCAGAGCACATGAAACTCAAGAAAATTAAATGAGCCCAATTTGTTTCCAATCGCAGGATGGCTTGAATCTATTTCTTGAGTGCTCAGCCGGAAGCCTGTGTGACACTTTAACAAGTGGACGTTTGGCTTAATCTTCCTTGTTTATCTTTAGCGTATAGATATAAAACCACCACACATGTTTGGTTGCTTCTAAGAGGCATATTCTGTAGTGAACATCCGTGGTATACGATAATCTAACGGGAAAGGTGTTTCTTCTGGAGCAAAGAAGGACGAAGAAAGCTCGAAGCTAAGAGTTAATATCGCAAGATGTATGTGGCATAAGCAAAAAAAAAAAAACCTCAAAGTGTGGTTACTGCTATGCAACGCGAGATGTAGTCACAGCCATAGTTGTAAGTAAATAAATATTGCTCTCCTCCTCTTTCCAAGGTAACCACTCCTCGAGTTCTCCCGTGGAAATAGCCCTTCGCTCCGTTCTCCTTATATGGTAACCAGCCTCCATCGGCTTCAGCAGCAACCACCTTCTGTCCACCACTGCGCTATTGCCATACTCACATTCGACAGTATATATCGTCTTTCTGCGGTAACACCCTCCGGGTGGTTCCTGTGACAACCTCTATCCGAGTGTGCATTATTATGTTTTCTCCATACCCTCCTCCGTCAATGGTTACGACTTGTAGGGAGTTTCCCTTGGCAGCCAGCCTCAGATTGTGCATTCGTCGCACTCGCAATACCCTCCTCTTTCCGCGGTAAGCACTCTACGGTTACGCATTCCTCTGGTCTCATCAAGCTCTCCCCCTTCCACGGTAACAACTCTCCAGACAGTTCCCGTAGTAACCACACTGTGGTTGTACAATACTCCCGTGTCGGCATACACTCTTCGTTCTTTTCACGGTAACTAACGTGAAGAGGGTTCCGGGAGTAAGCACCTTCGGGTTGGGCATTCGTCCGCTCTCGTCATGGCCACCTTCTTCCAGAATAACCACCGCCCCGGTGGCTCCCATGTCAGCCACCCACCTGTTAGGCCGACTGTTACTGCTATTACTACTACTACTATTACTGCTCCTACACCGCCTCGAAACCCAATAAAGGGCTCTTAACAGCGGTCGCAGTAGAAAGCAGTCAGCAGTATCGATGCAAAATAGAACTGGTCTGAATGAACCGCGAACAGATGCCCGCAACATTGATGACTGAGGGAGAAAATGTGAAGCTGAACTGGAAAGATGAGGCGGTAAGTGGCTGTTTGAATATATTGCATTTTGGGGAAAAGAAATGGCGCAATATCTGTCTCACATATCGGCGGACACCTGAACCGCGCCGTAAGGGGAGGGGTAAAGGAGGGACAGAGAGAAGAAAGGAAGAAATAGGTTCCGTAGGGGAGGCCTCCGGAATAATTTAGATTCGACCACCTGGGGATCTTTAATGTGCACTGTTAGCGAATTCCGTATTTCGTCTAAGATAAGAAAGGCTTTATGGTCAGGACATTCTGCACAACCGCAAAGGCGAATCGTGCGTACTAAGCCAATTGGACCTGCCCATCGACATTCATGTGGAGTTTATGTTCGATTCAGAGCGAGCGCTGCAGTCAACAGTTTTCACGGACAATCTTCTCCACCTCACAAAAGTCGACAAGCAACTCGAACCGACCACCGGAAGCGGCAGCTGCAACGACTGTATCATCGCACTACACATAGATGTGTAGCATCAATTAAAGGAAGGCGAGGCAAAACGCGACACAAATTACCAATACAATGCATTACACGTTGGAATGAATGCCCGGGCGAGTTGGGATACCATTTCAAAAAAGTACAGCTCGTACTTTGCTCAGGGTCGAAAAGACAGACACATGCGTACGTGGGCTTTACAGTGCAGCCCATTCATAACAGCTGCATTTATAATCAACGTTCCGTGAGTAGAAACAGGGCGGTGTTACTTTCAAAATATGTATTTGGTAATAGCGCTGCCTCTCAGAGATAACGATTAGGGGTGGCTGCAACCATCGGTTAGAGTGAATCCGGAGGCAGAATTATCGCGTGTAGTAGAAATGTCGTGTTACTGCGAGCACAGATGCGCGGAAACCTCTCGCAGATTCTGCAACGCCCCCCCCCCCCCCCCCCCCCCGGGTTTTATCCGGTAAGAACGAGATGTCCCAGAAAAGAAATGAAATGGGCGTTATCTATACAATTCCGATGTAAGTATAGTATTTTACGCGATGCTCCAATCAAAACGCAGGCATTGAATCTCAACGCCTAGGCTGGTGAGATACACACCATTTGTACTACCGCTCTTCTATGCTCAACATGAACGGGAGCATCAGGCGGCTGTCTTTTCACGCGACAGCCTTAAAAGCCCCGTTCATCAGAAAATCTCGTCTCGTCCTTGTCGGCGTCGCCGTTGTGGCATTGCTCAGGCAGGTGGTCCCCAGAGAGCAACTTAGGAGGCTGGTGGGTGACCTAGGTCACGTGATCTTGTGGCGTACTCACAACCTGCCTTCCGGATAGTGAGCAAGCTACGCACCGTGGTAGGTTGAAGTTAAATTAATCATTGGTCGCTCGGGAAGAGTAACCTGGGTCAAACAATGTCCGCCGTTGGGAACACCCGACATCTCAGGGCAACGGCGCACCGTTTAACCACTGCACCAAAGCGCAAGGAGGGGCATGATGACTCCCAAGAACCTATGAATGTAAAGTAGAGAATGACCTTCTGCGTATCTGGGAATTAGCTCATTACGCTATGGCGTCATACCTTTAAGGAGGTCCTTAAGTGTCCTCTCCATTTTGTTCTCTTGCTTTACAGTCTACCTTCCCGCTTGATGTGAGGCATCTGGCGTAAGCGATGACGCGTTCGGGCCCGTACTTTCTTTGGTCGAGTACGATACCCATGTAAAAGATACTGGCATCAGTCTGTACCTCACTTCCGGAGTAGTCGTCGGAGTGGCCGAGAATTGGTTTCGTGAAAGTTCCGTCAAGGGTTTTATTGTGCGAAAGCGCTTTTCCGATGGGTAAACCCGAAGCAAGATCTTGCCATGCCTGCCAGTTGGTGCCAAGCATCTTGAGATGTTTGTGGGATTTTGCGAATTGAAATAAACAATAAAAAAATCAAACAAATGCTCCCGCGGCTGGGATTAAAATCTACGGCGTCATTTACAGATCAGCTTCGCTGGCCAGTGCTCGATAGTACAATGGGCGTCGTCAGCCGAGCAAGGGACGCTGTCGTTGCTGAGAGTTTTTCGAAGGACGGCCTATCATCTTTTCACGATATTACTAATCATTTTAAACTTGAAAGGAGGATATTCCCTCCTCCAGACAAAGGCTTTAATAAGGAGCAGGAGACCACTTGGAGGAGACTCCAGATGCGATCCTTCATGACGCCTTACCTGTTGTCAAAATTCTACCCCGGTGAATACGACGCTGCATGTACATTATGTGGTGATTTAGCCACTTATGATCACCTATGTGGAATTGTAAAGAGGAGCCGCCCCCGAAATCTCTAATACAGGTTCCTACTCTCGAGCATTGGGAGGCCGTGTTGGTCAGCTCAGACTTGGGAGTTCAAACCCGGGTCATTGAACTGGCTACCCAGGTCACTGTGAGCCGTGGACTGATAGCCACCTAGCACGGATCGTCTGCATTCTGCCTTTTCTGACGAATTAAATGTTTTCCAATCCAATCGTGCTAAACTGCAACGCAATCTCGCGCTTCGCACTGCGCATCGTCGTCTTCATCAAATTCCATCTGCGGTGCGAAGAGGGAGGCACAGAATTCTCTGTCTTCATAGTGGTCTTAAGCGCTCATGCAATTCTGTTTTCGCACATTTATAAAATTTAGCAAAAATTCTTTCTCAATTTTTTGCACTGTTTCTCATCGGAACAGATAGTGTGCTGTAATGAATGCCCAAAGGGCTTGGCGTTGTGGAAGCAATCCTTGACGGATCACAGGTAATAGACGCCCAAGCTCAGAAATATGCTTTCCTGTCGGCAGGTTGAGGAAATGGCGCGATGGCGGCTGTCTTCTGCGGCTCAAAGCCTACTCCGTCCATACAGAATAAATGAAGCGCACAATACGGAGCGAAGAAAGATACCGAGACGCTCTCAGCGTTGTTTGGATATTCGATCGTTCATTCATGTACCGAGTATTTCTTCTGTAATTCATGCGTAGCGACCGGAGAAGCTTCATATTATTGCACATACTCCATCTTTTGCTGACAGCGTCGCCTAGGAACAGCAGCTTACATTAGGAAATTCGGCACTTTTCCGATTTCAGAGATACGCGGGAAGGCGACCGTGTCGAGGACGGCATGTGACCCTTTTTGGGGATCACGGGAGTTTGTCGCGCAGACTACGGCATTGTTCTCGCAAACGACGCATGTATGCCGTTTCAGGCCTGCAAACCCCGTGTCCATGACTCACTGGACAAGTTGCGGCCGCAGTATAAACCTCAAGCAGCGTAACAATAAAGTCGAACTACAGCGTCTCCACACAGTCTATGCAGCGGACTATAGGCTGCCAGAATCCGCTCTCGAGCTCCATCGACGAATAGTGCTTTCGCTTCACAGAGTGTATTGAGGGTAAAAATATTTTCTGAATTACGCTGCGCAATCTGCGCTATTTCGTTCATGGATGAGAACAGGAAGTTTGCGGCTATGAGAAGACCGCAGTTGGAACAGGAGGGATGTGGTAGAGTCCTTTGTTTTGGAGTGCACCAAGATACGCTTATACGGTGATTGAACGATGCGAAATTCTCTCTTCATTCTTGAAGAGAACAAGCGGTGCTGTCCAAATACTCTTCGAAGGCTAGATGATGTCCTATTCGACCAGGTTGGCTCGGCATTCTCGCATTAACACTTTGTAGGGGTTTCGGTGGAGGGGGCAGTTCGTAGGTTACTAGCAAATGATTTGTTATAGTGCTTGTTGGAGCGCGGGAAATGGGCGAAAAGCAGTCCTTGCAAAACGAAGGAGCCTTCATGGCAGTCCTTCTCTGTCCGCGGGTAATGCAAAGTTAAATTCGCAGGTTGACTGTGGGGCCTTAGTCAGGGAAGCCTTCGCGACGTATTAAATAGTGAACTTATGCTCAGGCTAGCAATTTCAGCCAAATAGACCATAGACGTGACACTGGTGGTGTTTCTGTGTTCATGTGCGAAGTTCCGTAACGAAACTCTGCCTAGTCGATGATAGCTTGAAACCTATCTTTGCTGGATCACTAAGAACGTCACTATTTGCTACAAACTTTGGATCCGCGCATTCGGTTATTTGATAGCGCATAATAAAGGCGTACGGCTCCCGGGATGCCAGTTTTGCTGCGGACGAAACTGATTAATGTCGGGGGCGTATGAATGCCACCGTCCTGCAATCTCGCTTGTACGCCTTTCCCATTGCCAAGCTTTGCACTGGAGTTCTCTAGATGTCAGTTGTATGAACCCGGCCAAAGTGATGTGGGTACTTGTGCAATGTTTCAATACGCATAGTTTTGTCGAGTGTAAATAGTGTGCGCTGAACTGGATTCGGCTGTTGAGGGGAAAAACGTCAGCCGGGCGAGCGGCTAGATGCGTAAATATATGCCACAAGTGCATCCGACATCTGTGCCAGCAGGTCACGGGTCGAAAGTACGGCATGAAACATAGCCATCTGTGGTTGGCAGCTTGGCATGAACAAACCAAAATAGCGAGGCATGCAAAAAAAGAGATGAGTCTTGTGAGCTCATGCAAAGTTTGCCTTAGGACAACGTGCAGTTTTTCGTAACAAAACTTTCGTGCTCGTAACAAAAAAGGACTCAAAGCATAGCTGAATGCGCGTGCCCTTTTAATATCAAACTAAAATAGTGTTGTTTAAAGTCTAGAAGACACACATGGGCTATGAATTACGCCGTATTAGAGGTTTCCAGAATAATTTAGTCCGGCTGCATATCCTTAACGTGCGCTGACTAGGAACAGAACCGGGGCGCCTTTTGTCGTTCGCGCCTATCGAAAAGCGTGCCCCGCGGCCCGCATGGAACGCGGACCCTGCGGCGCAGTAGTAGTGCAGGTGAAGTGGTTTCTTTGAACTCGACTGACAAGTACATGTTCCAGGGATGTGTTCGACAGACTTACACTTAAATTCACTGAGTGACCATTCCTGTGGAAATGCGAGTTTGCTTTTCGTGCAACCTGCACAGCATTGTAGCGCTACTTTAAAACTGGCACCGAGGCGTTATATGCGTCATCGATAAGGAGACTGCACTCTAGCGCACTCCCGGATAAGGGTACGGTAAGGGGCCTAATTATTAAAAACACGGAATACTTATCCTTGGCAAAGCAAGCAGATTACCATCTCAAAACATACGAAGTTGGTGAAGTTACCAAAGATTTTTACCGAAGATTCAATCACTTCTCACTGGTACGCACAAGGCCGCTGTTGTCGCAGTTAAAATGTGGTATTGTCAGCTCCACTAATTCAGCATGTTTCTGGGTAGAAAACTGCTTCCATTCCCAACATTAAGCGTTTTATATTTATTGTGATGGAAATATGCCCTAAGGGTTGGACAGCATGATTTGCGCTTATGGCAATCCTCCATGAAGTTGCAGCACGTGGTAGAAGATCCTCCTCTATTGTCGGAAGGAGGGTTCGGCAACGGCGTTGCACGGTTGCTGAAACCAGCACCCATAAGAAAGTAGTTATTTACAGATACATTAATGGTAGTCAGAGAGGCATTATGTAAGGACGGTGCAATAACGATATAAATGTAACCGCGCTTATAAAAACAGCCCTAAATCTTTAAGTGGAAAAATTAATAGGTGCAGATAGTAGACTATAAAATATCACCACTGACATAAAAGCCATGGAGAACAACAACGCGTCAATGAACACAAGTGCTAAATGGCTGTCTACTAGACACCGTGTATACGCGCGTCGCCACACCCGCATTTTCCACTTCCAGCGCCGCATGGGCTCACCAAGTGGGCGACGTTGAGTAGCGTCAAGCAAGGGCCGTCGGCAACCGCGGTGTAGTTGTTGCGAGCGGTTTCGGCTACACCGAAAAGCGCTAAGATGACGAGAGGTGCGCACTTGAGGAGGGCAGCAGCAATCTCAGCAGGGCGAAGGACGTCCATCGTCTGCGTAATATTAAAATGCAAAGGAATTATGAGCGATGCAGAGGTGCTCTAACTGACTCCCTCTCCGTGAGCACAAAAAGGTTTTTGAGAAAAGAAAATGGCGCTGCAACCAGGTCGCTTGTCTGTGGCGACATTAACCGCGCAGTAAGAGAGGGGATGAATGACGGAGTAAAATAAGAGAGAAAGAAATAGGTGATGTTGCGGAAGACTGGTGAATAAATTTGAGCACTCAGAGTCATAAACGAGCATTTACATCGCACCGGCAGGAATAATATGAAAGAAGAAGTGAAAAAATGAAAGAGAGATAGGGGAAGAAACACAGATAAAGGTGCCAAGGTGGCGGACTCAGAGTTAAATTAGGCCAACCGGGGGTGTTTAACGTACGCTGACATCGCGCAGTACACGGGTGTGTTTTCAAATTATCTTCATAGAGAAGAACTTGCCATGGCCGGAACTTGACCCCATTCCTCGCTTTCAAGAAGTGAGCAACAAGGCTGTGCTTAAAAATTAATGCGTCGACAAATGTCATGACCAAGGGTTCGTGACAAGTGCTTGCCGCTCTCTTGGCTGCCGCCACTTGGCGCACGGCTTTGAACATTAAAAAATACCGCGTGCACAGCGTCGGTGACGTAAGAAAGAGAACAGAAGGTGATAGGCGGCGATGGCTAGCGGCACTGGATGGGACAGCTGTCGTGGCTTCCCAGTGGTAACTGCTTAAAACGAATAATTGGGCGAAAAAATGTCCCCCGTGGCAGCACTCCCGCTCCCATTCGACTTAGCAAGCTCACAGCTCATCCGTTAGCACCCTTTTAGCAGGCGGCGCCTGCGGCGACAACGCTGTCATGGCCAAGGGCGTAGATGCTCCAGATGCGCCCTTCTTAAGTTTTGTACAGAATCGGACGTATCGCACTTTTATCTGGCGGAGTATGCACGCGTTTTAACCTTAACCTTGGCGGCTGCGAGTTGCGCTTCACGTAGGACTGGATTCCGTCGCACTGCTGAGCGAAGCTGAACAAACGGTCCCGCGTCTCCCTTGACAAAGGAGCTGCCCGATCCGCACCACCTCTGACCTGAGCTACAAACACGAAGTGGCACCGATTGTGTGAGCAGCGCTTGTGCTGTGCTGTGACTGTCTACTGCAACCCACCGCGGATGTGCGTGCTATAAAGTTTTGTCGTGTAAAAATTAAACGGCGAGGGGAAGCAACAGATGTCTAACATTTTCGACAAAATTTTGAATATTGAAGAAACGGTAAGGTACTCGTATAGACATATTGAAGGTAATGGCGCACTCTTCGGATAAGTTGCAAATCTTTCTTTTATAGTGTTTTCATCGCTTGCATCCAGCAGTGAAGATTGCCATAGAAAAGCATTGGGGAACGCTTTTGACGATAGCAAAGCGTCTATAGCAAAAAATCCAATCCTGCCGAAGGGAGATCGGCGGATATATTGATTGGTATGATGAGATCTTATATTATATGAAGAAATTGCGTTCATAAACTCTTTCCCGCTGAAAAATGCCTTTGGCCAGAATTTTTAGATAAGGAAAAGCCGGTGATGATAACCACAGCAGTGTTCTCGTTGGCCACAATGTAGGGTGTGAAAGATAAAAGAGGAAAACAAGAGAAAACCACAAATGCAAATTAGGCAATGTTTGGTCTTGTTTTGAATATAGAAGCTGAAATTTCTTGGTAGCAGCCTAATTCCAGCTTTGTTCTTCGTAACCAGTACTGACCGCAACTGCACTACTTAACTGAGTGTACTGGTACGGCTTGAAACCTAAAAGCGCGTTCATTAATCAAGCCCGTAATGCTGCCTGCCTTTCAGTGGCGATCTACAAATTAAGTTCCTCACTAATAAAACCAAAGGTCAGCACATCCCTAGCGAATGTGCCATATATTTTTACATTCAAAGTTAGGAGGGCGCTTAACTTCGGCCTTAATAGTAGACGCGATAGAAATCCTTTCTTTCTATTTTTATTTCTTTCCTTTTTTAATTCTCACCGATTGCCAATCCACAATCACATTACTGATCACGACCATTGAATACAATCGTAATTACCGATTATATTACCCACTATCAATCAGCAATCACTATTTTCGATTACCAATCACTAATTATTATCTAGGTTACTCTGCACTATATACTACGCCACTTCATACTCATACACACTATTTATTTAAGTACAACGAGGAACCATAACACTGCCTTTTCAATCCGCGCAATTTCTGATGCCTAATTATCATATTTAGTTTGTTTTTTTAATTACTGTAGCAACAATGTGCATCCCAAACACACGCTACTAATTCGTGCGCGCCGAATTGCATTTACTGTTGCCCTATGCGCTGCGAGCTCGCTTGGCATGCAGAGGCCTGGGTTCGAGCACCGATGGGGATATTTTCTTTAACGATTTACTTCTATATTTTTAGTTTCCTATATTCTGGTATTTTTTAGACTTATTGCGGGCGACGACCTACGCTTGTTTTTACAGCAGAACGAGCTGCTTACGCTGTTGCGTAAAATGTATTTCCGCCATTAATTCCAGAAAAGCCGCGAGAACATTTTGAAGTTCTTTAAATCTGCTTAATCTGCCGGTTTTAACCCAGCTAATGCTCTAAAGGATAGATACTTAACATAACTGCGCGGAGGAGAACGATATTAAAGCTTACTTTTTTTGTTCATTATTGAAACCTTGCAAGGATCATATCCCGTTCAGTGCTCGTTAAAGGCAGTTATTCACGCCAACATACGGTATAATTACGAAGTTGAGTAATTTACTTACAATTTTACTTAATGTATACACGAAACAAAGCCAGGTGCCATGCACTGACTATAATGTTCGTGCGTGCCTTCTAAATATCTTGGTATTCCAGTGCACGCATTCATATCTTGTGCACATTACTGGATGGAGCAGGTTCCGGCCATGGAGCGTCATGGTAACAGTTTTGTTGCGCATCGGCTTTCAATGTTTGTTCCTGCCCAGGACTGTAGCGCACTCGTGGCGGCAAAAATACAATATGTATTGGAGACCAAGCCCTGCGCTAGAATTTTAATAAACTATTTTCGGCGAATTTGTGGGATGTTTGTGTGAACATGCATTTCTGAGCCGAAGCGGCGTGATCACCATCCCATATTCTTTAGCTCGGGAGGACTGGGCTAAGTGCACCTGCATGTGAGGCAGTCAGTTACTTGCTTATTTTTTTGTAGCTGTTCCCACCCGCTTCTGCGATCATTCTTGCTCGTTGTCTTCAGGACCTCGCTTTCGAACTTAGTGGATTCTTCAAATTTTACCGACCAACCGTCTTTACGAGGACTTAAGGAGGAAGTTCACGCTTGAGTGTGGTTTTGGCAGTGAGGGCAATGAGTATTCATATCGTTGCGCGCAAGAATTTATACTGATAAAATATATTGATACTCTTTCCACCTTCTAGTTGTCTACTTTGTTATCACGTTGCATAATGCACTAACGCTAGCGCGTAAAACGTCTCTTGTTCTTTGCACAAAAATATTTTCCTTTACGATGCACACGAAATCTCTACATGGTGGGTTCAAACAAAACAACGTTTTTGTCTCTTTTGCAGCTATATCCATTGCGATGTATCGTAAATCATCAAACAGTGCTTTATTAATGCAAATGCGCAATCTTGTTTCAGGACGTGCCACTAAAGAAACTAAATAATAACGGTTTTAACTCCCCAAAGAATGCGACAGCGTGTGGCTTCTTAAGACGAGTAAGAACCTCAACACACGATGTCTTAATTGAACTTCACAGCCTGTAGAAAACAATCTTATTAGACTGTAACGCTGATGCTGCCGGTACCCATGCCAGCGTTTTAGGCGAACGATGTTCCAGCTAAAGGAAATTTGTGAAAATGGGCTCTGCGCCAGACTGGGTTGTATTGTTTCTGTGTCTCCTTTCGTTGTCGCCGTTTCAGTAATGTTTCCTATCGAGCTAGTACAACAAAATTACTAGTTCGTTCCTTTGTAAATAGCTTGGGCATATAGCCACTTCGTGTACTAATCGGAGGTAATAAATAACTCACGACAAAAAAAAAATGTGAGGCTGAGCGCTCTGGGGCATCTGAAAGCGAAACTTCCCTCTTTGCGCCTCCAGTGATTCGAATCCTGCTCCGGACTGAAGTTTCCTCTAGTGGACACCATTCAGACGAAAAAGGTCGGGTGTTTCCGGAACAGTTCGCCTATATGTCCGGCTTCATATTTTCCTTGAGGTTTGCCGAAGTTTACGTGCGATATTGACCTGAATTGGCCGAGAAGGGAAGCTAAAAGCATTTTATGCCTCAAACGCGTATGAAGCCCCTGGGTTTTGTAGAACGGGTCGAAGCCAAACAAGGAAGGGACAAAACACAAGTCATCGCCAATACTTCGTGTAAATCGCGAACGCTTGGCTTCTGCATTCGATAGCGTATTCTGCCTTCTGTGGTGCTGGAAAATGAAACATGTCTGATCAACTCGCCCACCAGTTCATGGCGTATGAAGGCACCCTTCTTAATGGATGTTAACAGTCAGCGCACACTTACTGCTTGGTGCCGGAGCAGCTATGCAATTGTGAAAATTACTCGCAACTCGCAGCATTTAATCTGACCACGGGACCCACACAGTGTGCAGACCAAAAGCGAAAATTGTGGTACATTTGCATTTCTTGGCGCGTCGTCGTTTGTGGTAGTAATTCAACTTACGGAGGTAATTTTGATAGGGTGTCCTTGGTTTTGAATGGTGCTCAAGATATAACTGAATAATAATTGCAGCATATCACCTTGTAATCTGATTGGCAGCTCTTTGGCAGCTCGACTGGCCTGCTAACCCCGTCGTTTCAACAGCAGCGGGCATATAACAGGAATAAAGTTTACATGAGATAGCACATATTGCACGAACGACATGCAAACTACTGTGATGACAAAGGGAAAGAAAAAAAAATTGCAGTAGCTCAGCAGAAGAGACATCACACAGCGACATATCGAGCACCGAACAATACAAACACTGAATTTGGCGATAAGAGAGAGCATATGTATTTATGTTCTTCATTAAGTAACTATTTAGCACTGAAGGCAGCATATAGCACACTGTTGTTTACTGAAACTAAGGCGAATCGTATGCATAACGTACCCATTCTTCTGGAGATAGTGTTGAATAGTGTGTTATTTTACGATGCCGTAGTGCGAGAGTTTGGAGATTAGATAGGTTTTTCTGTACTTCAGATTTAAATTTCACAGTGAGACGATATTTCTATAGATAAAACATCTTTAGTTTGTGAGATTTACAGAAAAAATTCCTGGTAGTAGATCCGAATGGTTCATTGCAGATGAGCCGGATATACTTTTTTGCAGCAAGGCAATGCGCTGTAAGTTTGAGAAACATGTGGCTGCCCAAACTACACGACAATAATTAAGGTTCGAGCAGAAAAGTGCGTTATATAACATACTATTTTTATGTATCGAAAGGAGATATCTAATCATAACTATAATACCAGTAATTTGTGCTGGTTTCTTCACTACATACGATATGTTGTTCGCAAGTCTTATTATAAGAGAATATCACATAAAGGCATTTATGACTGTCGACTGTTTCTGTCTTGCGTGAATACGTTATAACATTTTTGCATACTGTTAGTACTTTGTTCTTCTGCCTGAATACCACTGCCTTAGTTTTATTTTCATTTATACGCATGGCCGTTGATGACGACCATCTTTCTAGCATTTTGATGGTGCTATTACACGTTGAAATGTGATTAGAGATATCGGCTCCTGCAAAAAGTATTGTTGTTTTGTCTGCGTATAGTGCGAATTTTGCTTCTGGGTTAATATTCACAATGTGAAAGATGTGTAATGTAAACAATAAGAGCCATATTATACTTGCCGGAGGTACACCACAATTCAAAGCTTTCATGCCGGATTTTTTATCATTTATCTGGGCTATTTCTTGTCCGTGTGACTAGTACGACTTTATTAACATATTTGCTTTCCTACGAATTCCATAAAATTAGTTTTTCTATTAATATAATATGGTTGACCAAGACAAATGCCTTCGAAAAGTCCACAAACTAGCCAAGCTTAATTAATTGATTTTTGAACTGCTGTAGAATATAATCCTTTTGATGGAGCAAAGCTAATTGTCGATTTGTTTTTTATAAAGCCGAGCTGATATTTTGTCAGCAAATTTTGTTTGATAATGAACTTGGATATTATAGAATTAAGAACTTATTCAAAGATCTTCAAAACGACAGGCAATATGGAAATAGGTCTATAGTTTTCCAATTCATTTCTATCTCAGTTTTTATATACGACAGTCACTCTAGCTATTTGCATCGCCATTGGTAAAACAGCCAACTCTAAACAGGTGTTGAATATTTTTGAAAGTACAGGCGCGAGAATGTCAGACGCATATCTTACCGCCGTATCTGGAAATTATTAATGTCAACTGGCACTATTTGTCAAATTGCTGGCAGTGGCTAATACCTCCCTCTAATTTATTGGTTCCAGAATCAGTGATTTATCATTTTTAGTTGGAATATTGTCTAAGGCGCCTGATGAGCTATTCATTGCCGTATTGGCGAAAAAGTCATTAAATGCATCTGCACGGTCTTTGTCTTGAAGCTTCTGTCGATTCACATGCAAACTTCTCGGCATTTTAAGTGAATTTATTCTGCGTAATAGCGGGTTTAGGCGAATCCATAATAAATCAGATCGACTAGACTTCACATCTAAGAAAACATGGTTATACACAGTTCTCACAGATCGCAGTTTTTAGTGAGTTTATTGCGGTATTTCTTGAAGATAACAAGGTCTTTCATCGTAAGAGTATTAAGAAACTTCGTGTATAGTTTGTTCCTTGTCTTGATTTCAGAGTAAAGTTCTGATGTTAACCACGATTTCCGTATCTTACGACTTGATTTACGCTTTTGCACAAGACAATGTATCAAATACAATTCTTTAAAGATATTCATGAATGTGTTTTAAGCTTCATTGGCACCTCCTGATTTTCCAACACAATTACTCTAGGCTACTTCTGTTATCGCTTTCTTAAATGCATTTAGGGTTGTTGGTAATATTTTGGTAAAGTATTATATGGCTGTTTTTTTTTTCAAACTGGGGTGTCTAAACGGAGATAAATATCCGGAGATGGTCACTAATGGTGGTACATATCGCACTGGATGAAATGTTCGATGATAAAGAATTTGTGATTAAGAGGTTCATTACAGACTTACATTCTGTAGTGAATCTAGTGGGTTGGTCTGTTTTGATGTTACGCCCATTTGATGCTATTATATCACAAAACTGTCGAGCCGTTTGATTTGTGTCGCTTATATCAATAATTACACCCCCACCGGCAACTCGTAAGTTGTTGTTATCAGAAACAAAAGCAAGAAAGGAATCAGAGGACGCAAAAAAATCTGCTATGTTCCCACTTGGAGGTCTGTAGTACTCAGAAAAAACAGTGTTTAAAAAAATTGAATTTGAAGCCTACAAAAACTAATGTTGAATAAAAGTTTTCACACTCGATGCCATTCAGGCTTCTGGAAAAGGCTAGCATAAACGTTGGAGCGAATTACAAGAATAAAACCGCGATTTTAAAGCAGTTTTATATTATAATTATCTCGAACTCATGACACATCAACGACTGTTTCGCTATTGAACCCGAAACCGAAATCTTACGAGGAACGGCAATCAGTTTTGAATGATTTACTGAGCTCCCGCAAATTTTGGGTGGTGATGTCTGTACACTAATGTCTTACATGTCGTTATAAAGCGAAAACACGCTGAAAATATTTACTATCGCCCCCTCTTTCCCTGCTCTACCTGTGCCTCATAGCGGGATTTTAGCTGGAGCATATAAATTTCAGCTGTAAAGAGGAACGTCATCCGCAGCTGCAGCGGCAACGCTGAAGGTCAGCGCCAGACGAGAGCGCAATGTATTCGAGGCGTGTTTTCCTGCTCTGCCCTGCTTTCCGAACCGAGATTCTGCTACCAATGAAAACCGTTTTACAGTATTCAAAAACGATTGCTGACTGCGAATTTTGCGTTTTCAAGCTTTTTTAAGGTCCCTTGCGAGGTGTTTCTTTTTTAAAAATACTTTTTGTTGTAGTGAAATATACGGCGGTATTGGCCTGCAATGCAGTAAAGTCGTCCCTTGATGGCCATTGCGAATCAAGTGATTGTGTATCGCACTCTCTTACTAGCACCGTCGTGGTTATCTTTGCAGGTTCACAGTCAGTGGAATACACATTTTTTACGCCTCCCGTGCACTGAAGATGTGAGTACCTTGGCCAGCAGCATTTTGGCGCTTCGAAGTTGTTGAGGGTTGCAAAAATATAAAGGTAAAAAAACTATGCCACGAAACAGGCAGATCATATATACCACAAATGCCAGTGGCGCAGACGTTGAACGTCATTACCACAATTACATTAGATATTGTCTTTACTCATATAGAGTTTAACTGTGACCGTTTTTACACTTCAAATGAGTTAACTTAAAGCGCACGTTTTTCCTATGAAAGAAGGTATGGAACATTATGACATCCGTTCCCGCTGAGCACCTTGCATTCGGAAATTAAGACGACAGTAAGCCTAAAACCTGCCTACTATTTCCTTTCTAGTACGTTGGCCCCTTATAACTGTATATCAGTCCCAGCGCTCGTCCTCTTGTGTCTTCCGTTATTGCAGTTTAACATCGCGCTGTGTTACTCAACCTAAGCCTTGCTTTGCAGGTACTGCTCTATAATGCTTGCATTTATACGATACATTGCGAATGCAGTTTAATGTACCGCAATGGGCAAAGTGGATGCAGCGAAGTCAAATTTAGCCCTTTTAACGGCTGTGATAGTTAAAATTACAATTTCATAGAATGACTGAACCTTCACTTGAAAAGCCATGAGCTTCCGAGTCACAACTGACTACAGAGAGCGACAATATCCTTCTTTCTTTCAGCTACTCCTCAGGACAAGCTTCCTACGATTTCAAAATTCTCGTCTATTAAGCCCGAAATATTTAATGGTATTTAACGAAGTTGTACACAAATTAAAGTGCAAACCTAGTGGTTTGTTATCCTTTCGAATGAGCTCATAGAAAAAAAAACATAGAAGAAAAGATGCGCCTCCGGGCCGTATACCTAACTTGTGATGGTCTCCCTGATGACGTTTTCGCACCGTGGAGGAAGTCACGCAACTATCTGTGCTCACAAGTGCTGGACAACAATCGCGCATATTTCAAAAACAAATGGCACATGTAGAACAATGACGAAGGCGACCAAGCGCTGTGACGACAGATTTGGGATAACCACTCAGCAATACGCATTAAACAGCAGCCAGCCTGTCGAGTAGAAGTTTGGTCGCCTGTAAGAGCAATGAACGTGATAGTAAGAAGCTCACCTGCGACACGTTGCAATTAGAGGCGGGAAGGAAGACTACTGTGCATGCGATGCCATTATCGTTTTGGGAGTTGAAGGCGGTGAAGTTGGCGAAGAATAAATACAAATTGGCCGAGAATGATGCAACTCTCACAACTTGTCGATTCTAGAACTCACCCTTGTGGTCGGCTACTGGCACCAACAGTGGTTGCGAGCCTTGTTGAAAAGAATCTACAAAAATGATCGGGCTCAAAAAAAAAAGAAACGGGCAACTACACTGCTATAAAGCTATGAAGCGCCCACCTGCGCCGGACTACGCCCGCTGCATACCAGCATCGCACAAAAGCAACGATTTCCTGCGCTCACAACGACGGCCAGCTTTGTAAACTGTACCGCTTTGCCGGTCGTATCCAGGGAGCGCTCTGCGCGGTAGAGGAGAGAGAAAGAGGGGGAGGGAGGTATAATTGTAGAGATGTAGAGATAGAAGGGCGGACAGCAAATTAAAAATGTAGGCAATTTTTCAAGGGCGTTTAGCTTCAGCGACGCGCCACTCTTCGTACAGGATGTAGACAGGCGGCGCCAGGATATAAGTGAGGTGAGCAATCCAACTAAAAGAAAAGCAAGATATGCAACATAAATGAATAAATCGGGAAAAAGAAAACCTGCGTATAGAGAGCTGGAGTGGGTAGATAAATAGGTTTTAATCTGTTTCAGAGAGCAATTAACAGAGTCTATATGTTTTAAACATTAAAGGACAAAATGTTGAATTCATGGTATGATTAGCAAGTGCATGGAAACAGACTGCATGCGAAATGTGCAGACCCTATTCTTGAACCGCGCAAGGGCGCGGTGAATTTCTATCTATTGGCGGGCAACTTGTGGGCATTCTTTGTAGGGAAATGCGGAGCAGTGTATGCTCGCAGCCGGGATTTCAAAAGAGCCGTGATTTACGCCACAGTGCGCTGTCAAACATCGCCGAGTTTTTTTTTTTTTTCATAGGGCGGTTGTATTGTACCGAATTGTTTTTTGCGTAATCACAGGCAAGGAAACATGGAACGTAGTTTTGCATTCATGCCAGGAGTCGCGACTCAGAGTATGCACACGCTCGCGCTATTATTCCCGCCTCAGTGGTCTGTGACAGCGAAAATTTTAAGTCAGTACGAAACAAATACTGTCTGGATCTCGTGGAATTATTTACAGCGGGCGTCTGATCATTCTTGCCAGCAGAAAAGAGCCTTTGCTATAGTAGGGCAGTTTTTTCGCCTCTGCGGTAGTGCGCTGATCACATCAGCTAAGGCTGGGAAATCAACTCGAGGTCAATTAAAGAACTGCGAAAAACACGGACTAAGAGACAAGAGGACAAACACGGCGCTGTCTCGCAACTGAAAAGTATATTAAATGACAGTAGCACATCCATAGTCTGGGGTGGGGGGCGTAAACCAAAGACGCTACACCCGGACGCGGTCCATGATAAAGAGCTTTAGAATAACTTTTTGTTGGGCTAGATGGTGCCTGTGGTAACCAAAGAACTGTAGCGCAACCAAGACGAACACAAGAAAGGGGCACACAGGACTAGAGCTAAATTTCAACTAACTTTATTCACTGGCAGCGCAGCAAATATCAGGAAAACATTAGAGCACGTGCAGAGATACCAGTTCACACACACCACTGTCAACAAAACCGTTCAAGATATACCATCTCCGATTTGTGTAGATTCACAGACGTTTCGAGAACACAATAAACAGCTCTCTTCCTTATATGAAATGCCTCTAATAGTTCCCTTGCCCTAGTATCTTTGCTTTTACATAAAGTTTCAGAACGTTAACAGCATGGATCCGAGATGGCTAGCAGAGACCAAGCTCTAAGCAATTCGCCGCCTAATTGGAAGAATGACGGAGTTTTGGTGGGCCCACACACTCAACCAAGTGAGGCGGACCGCTGTGACGAAGAGCAAGACGCAGGTGATTATTGTGGGGGGAGCTAAGCTTCCTAGTGAACTAAACCAAATTTTTAGCAAAGGACCGAAGTTTAGCCATGAGCCGCATGTTGAAGCACATGAGTTCCTGGCCTTGAATAGGCGAATAGCAGGAAAGACTTGTGAAGAAAACAAAGCAAGATGCCTACTGGATGGAGTGGACGCGTTAGCAAGATCTACGTGCAACAGTGGCAGAAGGTTAACAAGCATACAATGACGAAAGTAGTGTACTACTTCAAGGAAAACAACCTCCAGCTTCTCCAAGTCGACAAGGAGGACGGGTTTGTGGTGTTCACAGAGGAAGAGTTTGGTCTCAAAGCCGGTGAAGCTATTGCCAAGAACTTCGTTCCTGTGAAAGCCAGTGCCACGAGAGTGAAAAGCAAGGCAGCCCAGATGTGCAAGAATTTGAAATTGGTCAGACTAGTGAGTAGCATCACGAACAGTAAAAAGAATGCGCTTACAGTGTTTTTACTCCGAAAACGCATAAACCGTCAGTGCCTTTTAGATCGGTGGTTAGCGAGACGGACACTTGGCAGCTTAATCTAAGAAGATACCTGCAAAAACACCTCAGTCATCTTCCTGTATTTGATCCTTTTCGTACTAAGAGGTCAAAAGATGTTATTAGTTTTCTTGAAGGAAATGCTTCCATTGGTTATGTGTTTTCTGTCGATGTAGAAGATTTATTATGTTTCCCACAGTGAGTTGTTTGCAGCTTTAAGAGTTGCTATAGAAGAGAGCGGTGCTGTTCAATTTCATAACTCCTCAGGGGTTTCAATAGATAATTTTATGAAGATACTTGACTTTTACCTCAGCGTGACGTTTGTCTCTTACGGCAAGAAATTTGATCGCCAAAGAGTAGAGATCTACATTGGATCCTGCGTAGCGCCTGTACTTACTAACATTTTTCTAGCATCCATTGACTGCGCCCTTGAAATAAGTTTAACGGGAAAAAGGGTTCTTAAAGTTCTTAAGTATGTTGACGATTTCCTGGTGGTTTTTAATAAAACAGAATGAGTTGACTTACACAGATTCTGTGAGCACTGTGTTAAATACATTTAAAGAAATGGGAGAGGGACTGAGGTTCACGCATGAACTGCCTGTGCGGTGTTCTTTACAGTTTTTAGACATAAACATCACTTTGGGTGAGTGTCTTGCATGTTGGCAATATGCACCGCGACCTCAGAAGGAGCTACTGCCGTATGCTTCGGCTCAGTCGAAAACTGCGAAACGCGGCATTGCCAAGCTTTGCCTTGAATCGGCTCTCATGAACTCGTGCTGTCATACTATGCAGGAGAGCTATGACAAGCAGGTAGACAGATTATTTTCGGCAGGTTTCCCAGGCACAGTCATCACAGCGGTTGCTGAAGCCCTCTTACAGAAGATGAAAACCATCAAGTTGCAGCAGCCATGTGCCAGCTGAGAAACGGCTGTCAAACCGGAGGTAGTGCCATATGTGCACAAGGTAGCCCACCACTTGAAAAAAGTGGCCGACAAACATGGCGTGCCGGTTGCTTTCTCGGCCCCACGCAAGCTGGCACAGCTCTGCGCGCGCATTGCGAGCAAAGACAAGTGTAGTTGCCGCGTCAACAGGCAAAGAAGTTCACGAATTGCTACATCGGGGTGGTTTACCAGATACCGCTATGATGCGGGAAGGTCTATGTGGGCCAAACAGGGTGGTGCATCAATGAAAGGGCAGGTGAGCACGCGCGCTCACTGAAGACCTAAGTGGTGCGCATCTTCTTGAGCACTGCACTGAGTGTTTTGAGTGCCCTCGAGTGGCAGAGCATTTGCCGCAGGCTAGATGCCAGTCCTGCAAAAAGTGCCAACCACGGTTTTATGAGATAAAGATTTTAGGTAAAAGCAAAGATACTAGGGCAAGGGAACTACTGGAGGCGTTTCATAAAAGGAAGAGAGGTGTTTATTGTGTTAGCGATACGTCTGTGAATCTATACAAATTGAAGGTGGTATATCTTGAACGGTTCTGTTGACAGTGGTGCGTGTGAACTGGTATCTGCACGTGCTCTGGTTTTTCTTTATATTTGCTAGGCTGCCAGTGAATAAAGTTAGATGGTTTCGCGTTAGTCCTGTGTGCCCCTTTCTTGTGTTCGTCTTGGTTGCGATGCAGTTCTTTGGTTACAACATGGTAAAGAGTGTGTAGGTAGCTGGTTTTCTGAGGCATATTTATTTATTACTTATTTATTTATACATATTGCAGGAGTTGGTTTTAAGGAAAGAAACAAAAATACTAAGAGTAAGAGAAGCAATTATACAACATTAGGAAAAGACTAGCTAAAATTCTTCGAATTACAATGAACGGACGTTATCTGCTGAGGAATTTCGAAAATTCAATGATATGAGAAAAAAAGCTGTACTTAAAGAAGTTAGGGCGGGCATAAAAGGCGAAATGTTTAAGACATGGTGGCTCCTTGTAAAGAAAGGTTTTGAAAATGTCAGATAATTATCTAGCGAAGAAAAAGGAAGTGAATTGACTAAAATGTGCATGATTAGGCAGGTCTATTCATGCAATTTTCGTGTACATGAAAACACGTGTCCAATTTTATGCGTCTATTCAGGCAAGTCTATTTATGCCATGGTCGTGAATTTCGGACAAGCCTGTTCATGTATATTCATGTAAACAATATGCCTCTTAGTGAATAAGGGAGGGGAAAGCCTCAACTTGTCTGCCAACGTTTTAACAAGTGCACCTGTTTTCGCCTGGGCAAAGCGTACATCATTGGCGGGGTTTATGTAGGGTCATCCCTCCGAGGAGGAAGGCCCAGCGAGAAGGAGGAGGACATGAAGTGGTAACGGTTTTTGGACGGGAGGGTGAATCTTGTCCAGGCATGATGGCTACTGAAGACGTTTAACAGGTCCAAATGCAAAACAGAAGACAAAAAGTACAGCTCAGCAGAAAGGACTCCGGGTATATGGAGCCGGGGAGAGATAGCGAACGTGTGCATGAAAGGCAGTGCGTCCAGCTGCTACAGGTGGCTTGGTATGACTGGCGGCGTGGACCTTAAAACCTAGGATAAATGAATTAGAAGAGAGAGAATAAACATTTATTTGTAAACAAGGAGACCGGAGTGGAATGTACATAGGGTTCTCAAGACCCCAGTGACTTCCACCGACGCTTTGGCGATGACGACTATCGCCTCCTGGTCTTCCAGATTGCCTGCCGCTGGCCAGCGTCACCTCCCACTGCTCCAGCACCGCGTTGTGTGGCTTTAAGTGGTTCGCTTTAGCTGAGAATGTCCATGTAATGTGCCTGAATGTCAGACTTTCGGCACACCAAAGACATGTATCTGCGTATAATGATCGGTGAATGTGGTATAGGTGACGGAGTTTGGTGAAAGTAAGTGCTTGGATACGGCATAGGTGATAGGAGTCCTCCGCGGGAAGTTTCTTATGTTGCGGGGGTAGAGACGCCTATTCAGGCGGAGGTTCTGTAGGCGCGTAGAAAAATGGGTTCAGATGGGGTAGAGAGTAGTGTCAGTGTGCCCCACTCGGTTGGTATTATCACAAGCTTGGGCATCTGCCCTAATATTTCCATCGAGACTTGCATGTCCTAAGAAAGAAAGGCGTCTTGCGTTGAAAGACCTGGTCGAAAGCCGAGCATAAAAGAGGGAAATGATTATGATCTTCAATATAGTTTGGCAGGCGTGTCCGGATGACTCACTCGTAAAGCTTGCCCAAGCAGGAAGTGAGCGATGTTGGCCTGAGAGAAGAGAGGGAGGATGACTTGTTGGGTTTAGGGATGACTGTTACTTCTGCGTGTTTCTATTAAAGGAGTATTTTGCTTTAGGTCCGCAGTTCATCACTGATGTACTGAAGGGAATAATTGGCTAGGCTGCGTAGCGTAGCATTGCTTTAGTGATCTTGTCGGCACCTGGAGCACTAGAGCGGCTACAAGCGCTGGAAGTTGCGTAGATATCTTCATATTGATTGGCGCATCGAGTTCCGGGTTGCTTTGGCCGGTGTAAGTGTTAGATGAGGTAAGTGGCTGTCGAGGGCGCCAAAATATTTGCAGCGGAGGGTGTCCAGACGCCATTGGTCAGTCCCTGTGAATTAATGGGCTACTGCATGCAAGGTTCTATTTGTAGAAGCCTTTATTGTCTCAGGATGTGGAAGGCTGCGCAGCATGGCTCATGTTTTGGAAGTACTCAGGTTGCCACGGAGGGAGTCGCAAAATTGATGGAAATTGTGGGTGGAGAGTTGCGTTGCGTAGTCTTTAGCTTGCAAGGTAAGCTGAGCTATGCGCTTTTTGAGGGTGTGATTATGTAGTTGTCTGCGCCATCTCTTCAGCAGGCCACGACTGGCCTCCCAGAAGTGGAGGAGATGGGGGTCGACAACGGGATTGTCAGTGGTCTGTTGGAAGGTTTGCGTGTGCGATTGACAGGTGTCACAGATGGCCTGGGTCCATGCCGCGATATCGCTAATCGCTGGAATGTGTAGCTGCGGGTGTGTAGGTTCCCCGATTGGTGAACTTGATGATACCGAGGGGCATCCGGTGCTGTGGGAACAGTATGCTGATTGAGCGTATGTTGTCACCGACGTGTTTCGTGGAGGCGTTACAGGCATGGATGGGTTATGTGACTTATTTCCCGGAGCTTGTGCTGTGGGCTTTGTGGTTTGTTGACCTAGCTGTGTGTTAAGGCGTGATATTTCTGCCTTGAGCTTGGTGATTTGTGTAGACTTAGTTCGCCTGTAGTCTTGAGGCCGGTTCTTCGAACTGTGGACCAAGCCCCTTGGTCGTGACTGATGGTTAGCTGACCGGTGTTCGAAATGTCTTCATGCGCATTGGGGAGGGAATCTGCCTTCGGAGAGGCTTTTCTAAGGAGTGCCTTCGGAGCTGAACCATGTTGTGCGGCCCAACCGAGTTTTGGGTGTTGAGGTTCGAGCTTTGCGGGTCGTGTTTTCAACCAGGCGTTGACGGCATTCCCGTGCGCCAGTGAGGTGAGCTTCCCCGCAGGATCCACATCCTGGGGTGCAGGGATGTCCAGAGGTTGGGTGGACAGTGCCACAGATGTGGCAGATAGAGATGTCCGGTGTGGGGCAGTCGTCGGAACGGTTGCCCCCTTGGTGACAGACTTGACATATTTGCTTGGTCGGATTGAACGGGGTCAGGGCAGTTCACCTCCACGGTAGATGACCAACCGCGGAAGATTACGGGTGTTGAAGGTAAGGACGGCCGTTCTGGTGGCGCACAGCATGCGAGCCCGGAGGACATTTTCACGCCAAGAAAGGGAATCCTGACGCAATCCATAGGGTAAAATGAAAGAAAAAAGAGGAAGGACATAAAATGCGACCATTATTGCCTACTGAGGTGCATTGGTGAGAAATGAAGTAGTGATGTTTCGACACTCCCTTCATTGCATTGTTTGCTATTTCAGCTCGATGGCCATTTAGTGTGGCACTCAGTCATTGCCCGATTTCTCTTATATATTTTTTCAGACAAGAGGTCCGCACTTCAGCAAGCAGTCTATGCATGATCGTTATCACAATGTCAGAGTTCTCCAGTGGAACGCCAACAGTTTAAGAACGAAAAGTGCACATCTTCGTACATTCCTTCTGCAACATAATTTTCCTGTGTTGCGTGTAAGAAAGCTGGTGTGTGTGATCATTTCATTCTCTGAGCATTATGCACCTGGCAAATCATCACGGCTGTCTGGCTTGAGCAGAGCTATGGTGTGCGTGAGGAAAGATTTGCTCCTATTTCTAGTCCAGTCGAGCGATTTAGACGTTCCAAAGTATCTGAAATGTAAGATGTCTTTTTGTGTATCTTTGTAGATATTTACCTGCAAGCCTCTAGTCGGCTCTCAATTGATTCACTCGTGTCTATATTCAAAATCTCGAACTCAAATTAGCTGCTACGTGGAGACTTCAATACTCACCACATCGCTTTGGGTATTGATTACTGCGACGCCCGAGGAAAGACTGTTGAGTGCGCTGCTGAGAAATGTAACGTGTGGGCTTAACGACGTCTCATAGACCTTTCTGCGTGGCTTCCGATATCCCAGTTGTATAGATTTGACTCTTTGTTCTTCAGACCTTGCACCTTATGTGGGGTGGGCAACGGACATTGAAACTCGGGGCAGTGACCACTTTCTCCACCTGCGCTATGAGGGAGAAGGACGTCGACTCAAATATACCAACTGGAAGGCTTTTCGTTTCAACATACCTCAATAAGTTAGCCCAGATATCGACATGGATGGCTTCACCTCGTTGTTACGCGACAACTTGAGGTGTACCAAGAAAATCCCCATACCTGGAGAATTCACTAGCATTGACGGAGCATATCCGTGCCTGGTGGCTGTTAGAAGGCGAGTGGAAAGGGCTTATCGTCGGAGTGGTTCTTTAGAACAATACCGTGAAACTCAAAAGGTACACTCTGTAAACCATAGACATCTGTAGAATTAAGGCAGAAAGCGCTCGCGTTACTCCTGTTCAAGCTTGAACTCTGAGGCATCAGTGCCAGGAATATTGATGGCAATCCGAGCTCTAAGTGAAGCCGTTACGTAGAATAACTCTTTGAGAGTGCTTGAAAGGACCTGCAAGAGCAAATTACATTTTCTGACAAGTTTTGTGAGCTTATATTCGATCGAAGTGCCTCGGTACACTCCAAGGAATGTTTGGAATCAGCTGGATATCCGAAACAAAAATAAGCGCTTGCGTTCATGCGCAACATGCTTACTTGGAATATGAGTTCACAACTGTGGAGGTTAAAAGTGCGCTCGCATCTTGTTGTCCAAAGACTGCTCCCGCTCCTGATACCATTACACACAGCATGCTTCAAAAACTTGGACCCAAGAGAATAGCCCTTCTGCTACAGATATCTTACGAACTATGGGTCAAGAAGGCTATGCCCTAAGCGTGGAAAATTGTGATTCTTTTCTTAAAACTCTATCAATCTCCCGTTCTTCTTGAGTGTTTTCGTCCCGTGAGACTGAGGAGCTGCTTATGAAATGTTATAAAAAATACAGTTATCGCCAGGCTTCATTGGTGGTGTGACGAGGATGGAGTCTTCTCAGAGCGCATAATCGGCTTTATTAGGTGTCAATGCTCAATGAACGCGATCATGAACACTGTGACATGGGTGCAGCATGAGCGAAGCCACGGTAATATCAATGTTGTAGTATTTTCGATATAAAACGAGCGTAGACACTGTCAGTCATTTTCACGTACTCTCAGGTTTCTAGACATCACTTTGAGTAAAAGGCCCTGTGACGAATTTCAAACTTCTTGAGTTATAGAAAAATTTGCATGCAGAAAACTCAAGGGAAAAGTGCAGAGCACATCCTGATGCACGGAGTTCCGCGGAGCAGAGTACTTTTTTTCAACGGCTTTATAGTAATTTTACCACGAAGGCTCCCAACTGGTTTGTGGTTCTCTCTGTACGCTGATGATGTCTGCCTTTTGGCTTCTGGCCTAACTGAGAGTTTCATCCAACAACTGATGCACAATGGCTTTGAAAGGAAAAAAGATTATGATTTTGTTTATTTTAGCGGGTTTAACGTCCCAAGGGGACTCAGTCATGAGGGAGGCTCAGTGAAGGGGTCCGGGGCTCTTTACCGTGCACTCTCATTAGACAGAACTCGATCCTCTAGAATTTCACCTCCAAAGAAATTCCACCGCCGTGGCCGAGATCGAACTCGCGTCTTTCGGGTCGACAGCCGAGCGCGATAACCAATGAACCACCTCAGCGACAGGATGATGCTTTCGCATGCGAAAACAGCAGTACTGTCGTTCACCCGAAAGCAGTTAAAGGATTTCTGTCTCTGCCTGGAGTGCCAACATTGAATGATGTTAAGCAGCACCGTTTACTGGGAGTAGTGCTGGAACGAAAAATGTATTCGGCCGCACGCGTCAAAAGTCTGGAACATCAGGTAAACTAAATGATAAATGTGCTTCGCATACTTGCTGGTTCATCTTGGGACAGCTCGACGCCATCTCTGCTTAAAGTACGCAATGTTCTCACCCGGAAAAAATATTGCGTACTCTGCACCGATACTGCGGTGCCCTTCGCGAACTACAGAGGAGCTCTTTAGAGGCTGATAGCTAGAGCTCTTTGGGTGTGTTTGTGCGTGATGCAATGGACTGCAAGCTCTCTGGTTATTGCAGAAGGACGGCAGCCTCTTCCTCACTTGATCTCACCTCCACTGCTCTGCGCATATGCGCTGCGTTGCTACAGCGATGGAGGCGTGCGTTATGGGGTTATAAATGGGTATATAAATAATAAAAAACACCATTTCAAGAACAAAATCCCATCCTTTGCTGGCGACAGTTAATTTAAAATTTGTTAAGTAGTAAGGTTAATATGGTAAATATCTGTGAGAAAGACCGTTGGCACCCAAAAGCAACGCTCCGATGCTTGTGCGTGCTATTTTCAACTCTGACTGATAGCAGGACGTTCCGACAAAAGTTCGCTACGACGACATTTACTGCAACTGGATGCGGTGCCGCAATCTCCTCAATCTCAAGGTCTGCTGGCGAGCACTGCCTACCACTTGCGAGGCTTGTAACCGCCCCACAGCCTAGAATACCACATACGATTACATCATCTGTTCCAGTGCCATGCTGTAGCGGGTCGCAGCCATGTTAGCGGCATACACCACTGCGGAGAATTGGTTTTCCTCTTATGAACGGGTAGGCGCCTACAGCAAATAGAGAAACTGCGTAAAGTTCACTTATCATAGTTTTTTCTTTAAGCGACTTTGCAAATCTATGGTTTCGTAACATCGAAGGTGATATTTCCAGCCGAGTGGCTCTCAAAACCAGCCTGACAGTGGTCTTTGGTTGTCCCGCTGTCCATAAGCCATGCACCGAGGAACGCTCGATAAGTCGGGCCTAACAAATTGTCAAAAACTTCACCATCTACATGGAAGATGCTGAGAACCTCTGCAAACGTGTCAACCTTTCCACGGGCAAGGCTGATAGAGTCAGGAATTATATGAAAGTCATTGACGATAATGCATTCCAGATACCCGTCAACAAGATATCCCCAAAATCTGTCCAAGGTCACCAGTTCCCACCTAAGCTTTGATGAGCTCCTCAATCAGCGTCTCAGCTCACGGCGTGCCAGCTTCCAAGAGGCCATTCTTTCCAGCTCGGCTCTTACAGGTGATGGTTATCTGGCCCACCGCTCACTCCTACAGCATATTCAGCAGTTTGCCCAAAAGGAAGTAACCCGCCAGCTGTACTTACCTACGCGCGTTCCTGCGCCTATGCCGTCACTGAATCCCATTCTCTAGCGAGTCACACAGGCTCGCGCCTTCAAGGTTTTGCCCGCTACTTGTCACCAGCCGCTGATCGCTTCTTCTCTGATGTACGTACGCTGATGCCGTAGCCAGCCCAAAGCCCTTACCTGTCGCGCTTAACTTATGCGCCGCCATTTCCTCGAGCCTCAGCAGATTGCACCCTCGGCTCCCTGCATTTGACTGACTTCTATTACTAATTACCTTTTAAATAGTGAGTTTGATGTTTTGTTATTTCTATTAACTAGGAGGTCTGGTGGCTTTTGCCAGTGGTCAGTAGTGATTCGTAGCTTCGGAGAAAATACCATACCAGTGTTTGAAACAAGTAAAAAGCCGGTTTCTATAAAATCATCCACCGGGAGAACATCGGGTTTTTTTTTTCCCGCAAAAAATCTGAACTCAGGAAATGAGGCTCGCAAATATTTGTGTGCAGAGCCAAAGTGCGCTGGTGACGAGTTTAAAAGTGCAAGACGCCCTGATTTGAACTGCTTGATGTATTGTGCCACAGCACGCACTTTGTATACGCGTTGTGGCTTGGTGGTAGAAAAAGAACTCATCGCCAACTTTGTCGTGGTCAAACTTAGACTAAGCTGCCTTTGAAACTTGCTGGATCTGCAAAAAGGGCTGCTGCTCTAAATGCAACGCATTAATTTGCAAACACCCGGATATCACTGTTTGAGATAGGTCACGAGTAGTTACCCATAGACGGAGGCTCCAACGGTTTGTAGATAAAGGGTCCTTAAAGCGTGAACTTTAGCAAAAATGTCCAGAATGACCAGACGCGAGTGCTCGCTCTTATCGTTGTGCTGCCCTCTTTCTCTTCGTTGGCATGGTAATGAGGACAGCGAAAGATTTAATGATTAACACCTAGGTTGGTCACACTACAGTATTCGCCGAAATATGCAATGGTTTACGACAAGCGAAACAAATTGGCGAGAAAGCGATACCGACACATTGAAGACGAATTGGTTAACAATACCAATGAAATACTTGAACAACTTCATATTTGGTCACAGTCGAATCAATTAAAAGCTAACGCAAAAAAACTAAAGCAGTTATTTTCAGGGCAAGAAACAAGCCACCTAAATTTAATCATATTGTAAAATATGATGGACAACAAATTGATTTTTTACATGAACATAAGATCCTAGGCGTTATTTTTTCATCTCATCTTAGCTGGGATTCGCAAGTCCATAGCGTCTGTAGAAAACTCTGCAACAACTGAAGCACTATCTCGTAGCCGAACTCTTCTCCCTACGGAAATAAAGCTGCAAATATGTTACGCTCTATTTTCATCTCATTTGAATTACTGTAGCCTTATTTGGCTTACCACAACAAAAACAAACATTCAAAAAATACTTGCACTACAAAAAAGGCCATTCGCTATATTGCCAATGTTTTTTTCCTACACTCGACGCAAATGCTATTTCCCTCATACAAAATTATCAGAGCTAATAACATGTATGATTTCTGTATTTGCGTTCTTCTCAACGACTGAGGAGAAGAATTTTTTGGTACAAACTGCAAGTCTTACAGCCCAAGAAACAGTTACACCTACTCGTAGTACTGAATTATGGCATACTCCGCATTTCCGCACAATCTACAAATTTTAGTCATTGCAGCACAACCTCCCACAAATACTCAGTCAACATCAATATACCAAGATAATTTCATTTAAACAGCTTCAAGAATCCTTTTCCAAACTCTAAGTAATCTCGTTTCTGATATATGTTTGCTTCACTGACCTATTATTTCTCGTACCTGTATGCTAACTTTTTTTTGTTATGATTGTACAAATCTACAGTATTATTCAAATATTTATGTATGATGTATTGTTGGGTTATTTCTGATATTTGGAAAATAAGCATGTTTGTGTTTTGAATACTACTCAAAGTTATTATTGTATAGTATCTCCTATTCAAGGTCTATCTATTTTTTCTCTTTAACTATTGTTAATAACTATGTCGACACTGTATGTATGATGTATTCTTGGGATATTTATGATAATGTTTGAAAACTAAGCTTGTTTGTGTTTTGAATCCTACTCAAAGTTATTATTGTATTGTATCTGCTATTCTAGATCTATCCATTGTTTCTCTCAACAATTGTTAATAACTATGTCGGCACTGTCTTGTAGAGGTTGTCTGGGCCATGTCAAGCAGTAATTCACAGCTTTTAGACCAGATATCGTTGCAAACTTCTGGTAAAATAAAATGAATTGAATTGAATGCTTCTAGTAAGTAATTTGGCCGTCCTGAAGTTTTCTTTTATTTCAAACGCAAGTGAAAGTTCAGCTTAAACGAGATGATACTCGGATGGAGAAGTAACGCGTAAAAATAATATTTCGCGTCGTCGTCTAAAATGAAGGCTGCATGAAAACATTCTTTCATTTTGTTCGCGATTAGAGGGCGACATGCTGTTACCCACCATGCTTCATTTAACCTAAGGTACGATTGTCGCCTAACTGGGATATATATATATCTGTCAGAAGCTTTTGTTATTATCTTCGAAAAACTGTCCGGAATGTTGTTGGGCGAGTTGGTGACGATATTCCATGACTACAGCGTGACGAACGGGACACAGAAGAAGGTGTTTTGTCCTTGCGTGTTTCCTTCTATGTCCCGTTCGTCACGCTGTAGTCGTGAAAGGCTTTTTTCACTCTGTACACAATGAACCATAATGCCTTGTACGTGGTTTATGAATACCTCGTGGGCTAGCACATATCCTCTTTTCAGCTCTTTTAACTCCATGATGCCTCTGAATACCATTTCGGTCAATCTACTGGTTTAACTGGTCTACCACATATACGTGTGGTGCTGTCTCAACACAAACTCTCCAAGGGTTGGGGAAAAGTAACTGGAGCGCCTCCAGTATATTCTGATCTACAGCACGAGCAAAATCTTTTCGATCGAGAGGTGTATTCGCGATGTTCTCAGATTCCGGCGAGTATGTCCGCTCAGAGCGATCACGTGACTACACTCTGCAATCTGACCGCCCCTTAGAGCGCGGGGTAAGAAAAGCAAGGTAAAAGCTGGAAGGCGAGGGCACTGCCGGGTAGAATTGCCTCCCAGCACCTTCATAATATCATGTGAACACTCTAACCACAGGCTTCTACCACGATTTCGATTGGTTAGATCCTCGAATGTAATATATAAACTCATTGCTTTTCATTGAATCGTGTCCACAGGTGAACCAACGCTCCATCATTTGCGTTAGAAGCTAGTGGCCATCCTGCGATATTTATTATACCCAAACTCTGAAATCTAAGTGCTTAATCTAGAGATTGTTCATATTAAAAGCAAATTATGTTGATATTTACACCACATTGATTGAGAATCCTTAACTGTTACTTTTAGGAAACTGCCGAAATTTTAAACGATCTACCTCTAACCATTTCGTACTGATGTCTATTGCACATAGATTCCCTTTAGTGTAGCCATCCTTGAACCCTATATACTTTGGAATACTGATTGCGCCGACACTGACGTTCACGGCATCGCAGCGTCACCTCAGGTTCAGTAATGAAGAAAAATGTTCGGGATGTGCAGTCACAGAAAATTTATTCCTGCGTTGTATGCCCAGCCAGTCAGGGTCATGTGTTATAGGTTTCTGTTGAAATAAATGCATGAAGATAGTTTACGCTTGTATTATCTTCGCACAATGCCCTTGTAAATAAAAAAGACAAGTGCATTGGTCATGCACTGCGCGTTCAGATGAACTTCACGAGTTCGTTCACGAGTGCTTCAAGCTCGCTGCATAAATCCGCAGCTACAGGAAAGTAAACGCAAGAGTGCTGCGCACAGCACATTTCACAAATATTCCTACCGCGTTGCAAAGCTTGTTCATGCGTGTTAAATGGCACAGGCCATTTTCAAATCGGCATGTAACGTTACAACGGCTGTCACAATGGTACAGGGCGTACATATTGGTCTAGAACAAGCGCAATTAGTGCCCACTTGACGAATGAACATACGCTGGAAATCCAGATAATGTTTGTGGGTGCTAGTGTCCGAGTCGATCTCCTTACAACCTTTGTGTCTAGTCCTAGCATCATCGAAGAGGTCGCGACCTACTCCCACGACGGCTACGTCACTTTAGGGTCAGAATATGCGCAACTGTTCAATATTTGGGACGTAATGTTCGTAATAGACCTTTTGTCATTTGGAAGTCACACCGCCACTGTTACTGATATCCCCGCACCTTTTCGACCTTCCCCAGGAACTCTGACCAATAGACAAGGGGCACTGACATTGCTAGAATCCTATTTCCTCAACAGTCTGAGTCCACGGAACGAGCCATGACACCCACTCCACATATACATTGATGGATACTGATATCAACCTCACCATGTTAGTTTGGCGCCACCTACCCGACGAATACCCCAGTGAAACAACCAGGACTTCCATTCGCCGCCGGAACGATTCCCCAACCGCGTGGCATAGAAATTTATGTGAGCTTAAACACAGGAGCGTTCTTGCATTAATGGCTACTGCCCCTTGTAATAAAACTCTGGGCAGTGAGCAAAGGTGTTCGAGGCTCTACATAGAACCTTCAGCTATCCTTTCCCTTTCTACCTCAATCAGTTAGCAATTTACAACATACTCCTATCACTTGGACCTGCTTGTTGATGCACTGCTTCCTATAGCAATCCGGCCTTTACTTATTCATTTAACCTGTGCTTAGCCACCGCGTGTAAATTAAAAGACAGAGGGAAAGAAGGCCCATCAGGCCAAGGCAACGAACGTCCAAACTGTTGTGCTATACATCCATGCAATTGTGAAACAGACAGCTCCATGGACGAACAACAAAACGAAGAGGCCGACATGACAGGAGAGGCGCTGCTGTCTTGTCGCTGCTGCCCTCTCCTAGTAGCTATAAATGAATAAAACTTAATTGTGTTTCCGGAATTGCTTGGGTGGTCGTCCTCAGTCCAGAATCCCAAAAGCTTGGGCTGCCTGTCTCGCCAATGCCAATGCCAACGTTGTCAATGGCTTGAGCAGCAATGACTTGGGCTCACAATGGCGAGCTGCTCAGAGAGACCCGTGTGGGTCAGCTCCACCTCCCACGCCGCTTTGCTGAGTGCTTTGATCATATACCATGGACGCCGCTGTCTGTCTGCTAAGCGCTCAGCGGAATCAGCAGCTGCATACAAATTTCTACGAAGGCACTTAACACTGCTCTCATCTGCATGGCACATTTATGAGACTTTTTTCTTCGATCATACGAGCCGCATGACAATATTTCGTGGTAGGGTCATTGAATGTCTGGTCAACCATGGTTACGCACTTACGTAAAACATTGCAAATGAGCACTAGAAGAAACAGAGGGAAGAGAAAGACCGAAGGGCGCAAACCACACAGTGCTGTGTTTGAGCCTGTTTGTGGGCACCCGTCTCTTTTCGCGTTTATTTTGCTTCATGTTTATTGCATACTGAGAACAAATCAACTGCGCAAACTCTTTATCATAATTTAGTGGCGAAGTCTGCATTTTTCCTTGGGCTGCAGATACCGGCCTCCAGTGCCATGGTGTAGAAAGCAGATGACGGATCAGAAAGTAGTCTGGAAACAGAATCGAACTCTCGCACCCGGCCTTCCTCCAAGACAAGTATCCTGTGGAAGAAATTGGAGAATCATCAAATCATATAACTAGCACTAAAGCATACTGGTGCATTGCACTAAGAAGGTGACAAAAATATTATTCACCATTCAATGCACAATCGCGGCCAGCGCTGAAACATTCACGCTGATCTCTGGCTACAATCAGTCAGTCACTTGTGTTGAGGAGAATGTTCTGAGATAGTGCACTTGAAACAGGCTAGTAATTAGCCATTAGCATTCACCAAAGGGCGACCATACGGCTGCAATGGGGAACTTAGTACATTTCTGCTTTGAATTTTCGAATATGGCTTTATTTTGCCAATCTGCTAGCCGCACCAGGAAATTCTATTGGTGGAGCGACTGCCTGGACAGGCTGCGGTCCCTGATTTGTTCTTCGGGCCAGAAGCAATCTTTCTTTACCTGGAAATGCACAGGCTTCAACTAAAGTCGTATGGCAGCGCTTAGATGGCTGCTATTGAGTAGTTTCTCCGTTACTTCAAACCAAGTATTCTTCAGAGGACCCTGCCAGCACCCCGAGCATGGCATGAGCTCTTCTTGGGGCAAAGCAGCGGCCTCACGTGAAGTAAAGCGGGGTTGAACAGTCACTGGCTAACCGTCGCGAACCCCGCAGTCACATTCCTCCTTTTATCCTTTATAGCCAAGTGTAAGAAAACGCATCGGCTTTGCATTGTTGAACGCAAGGAAAAAGAACCGACAAGTGGAAAGCCACGAGCATCCTGCGGCCTCCAGATATGCTATGAATGTAGCTATGTTTAAATTAGAAGCTTATATGTCATGTTCGTATGAGCTCAGCCGTTTCCGGTCAACTATACTACTAGTGGCTAAGAACAGCTTTCGTTCAAAGTAAACAGCCCTAGGGGTTTGTCTTTCTTCTAGGCCGGGTTGTGGGTCTTTTGAGCAACCATGGTATCCTGAAGAGACAGTTAAGCGAGTTTTGTCCACCATATTTTTTTCCGGTATTTGAAAACTCCCTAATCAAAAAAGCATATACTCGGTTAAGTTGCTTAGAAACATGGAAGAACGATTTAAGCCGTAATTTTTCGATATGGGAGTGAAGCTTTCAATGTGGCGCTGGACATGTGCAGACTCGGAACTAAGAGGCTCGACTACCACGTCACCTAAGCAGTAGGCAGTGCAATTCGTGGTGGCAATAAGAGCAACGTTAACTGAGGTGCGTAGGCTTTATAAACTGCTGTTTTAAGGATCTTCCATGTTCATTGCGGACTGTGCCGTTTTCATTGGCCGCAAGCAGTGCTAAACATCAACTTTTGATTTCTTCTAAAGCTCACGGTGTTTAGGAACTGGCTCTGACGCACCACAGGCGCAGGCGTAGATCGTCGCTCATTGGCATTCATCAGCGTGTCCGTATTACCTGTCGTAGTCCAACACCGTGTGGATTCGGTGCGCTATTGTAAGCAAGGTGCAGCTCGCAAAGGCATCCCTGAGCGTTGCCTGGATGAGCCGGTCCGTGTCCCCGTCCATCTGCGAAGTAGCCTCGTCCAGCAGGAGGACCTTGGATCCGCGTAGAAGGGCGCGGGCAAGGCACACCAGCTGACGCTGTCCCACACTGCGAAAGGTGCAGAATGCGATCACTGCTTGGTAGGATTGACATCCCTGAGTTTCAAACCTTCCAACACCAGTGAACGCAACACCGTGAGAATGAACTTTGGAAATGATATCTCAAAGGATGGGCTAATAATTTTCCTACAGCGAATGCACGCATAATAAATAGTTCAGAAATTAGTTATTGTCTCCCTTTGATGTACGGGTGTGTGTGTGTGTTGCGTTTTAGTGCATAACACAAACATGATTTCGAGTCCAAAGTCTCTTTTCGAAAAGATGTAGGACAAATTGTGGTGCGCAACCAGAAGTTAGGGTTATGCACCCACTAAGGAGCGGAATTTATGGCATCACTGTATTATGAAGAAGCCAGGAGGAGAGCATTCAGTATTCTTTAGTAAAACACGCCTCAGTTCGCATACACTAATTTAAAGGAAGATTTGTTTAAGCCACTGGGCAGAACATCAAAGAGCCTGTAGGAAATGTGCTACGTCGAAAAGATTGAGATTTGTTCTATTAGTAAACCATGCTGCATAAAGGTATTGACAGGTGATTTCAACCCGTAAATACAGAACAGTTTTGTTGCTCCCCTGCGGGAGATAAGCATTTCACTGGTTGACCCGGAATGAGGGGCGTCTCTCTCTGGCCGTTTCAGAGCAACTCGCTCCACGGGGGAGTGGTCTTGGTGGATTCACCATACATCGTGCCATTTTGCCGCAAATCCAAGAGGAGCAGTACCACCAGCTTTGGAGTGGACAGAAGTTTTTTAATTTTCAGCGTGTAACCCTTTCGTTCCTTGCGATTTGCATCCAGCGCCGTCAGAAAGAAGAATTATGCCATTCACTTGATTAAGTTTCGAGTGGGCTTCAAGCAGTTCAAAGAACAAGCTCAAAGCCGGAAACAGTGCGTACGTGCTCTACAAAATTCTACTTAAATCAATGTTATCAGCGTCACTTTAAACGTCGGGAAAACACACCTGTGCAATCACGCTTCAGCGTATGACTGTTAGGACGAAGTACCGGCAAAGTGCAGGTTACGTACACTCGATGCGCTGTTTGTTTGGTGTTATAGCGATAGCTGCATTACGGTAACATTCCGAGCCTGCAGCGTGGCAGCGCCGCCACGCTGTCACGTGGTTGGTCACGTGGCGCAGAGCAGCTGCCGTCGGCGCGGTGCCGTGGCTGATCACGTGGTTCGTCACGTGGTTGGTCGCGTGACTAGCCACGTGGTGCAGAGAAGCTGCTGCTGCGGGCGGCGCTGCGTGATGGCGAAACTGAGCTGCCACAGCTGTGCGCATGCGCCGTGTCAAGTGGGACGAAGATGAAGAAGGAACGCCCAGTGAAATGGAGCGGCAAAAGACTGACTGCAATTCAACCGAGCAAGTTCGACTCGGCCAGCTGTAGCTATCGCGTCACTCCAGGCTTAACCAGAGCTAAACCATCGTCAATTATTTTTGCCTATGATGGCTACAGAAACGCGTGGCGGCTCTGCATATGATTTCATAAGGCTACCACTTTTTCTGGTGGGTGTGTGTTTTCCTGAAAAGATAAATTAGTTTTCGGTGCTTGTCGGCTTGAATTACAGAAACCAAAGATGGGTACTGCCCTCACATTGATTTTTATTTATTTATTTACCGTAAGCGCTGAAGCCCTGCACAGGGGAGTGGGTGGACAATGCATTAGCACGCATTTACAAATAACAAACAAAAGCATAATAAGGCACGCTAACTCCTAATATTACAGTGTTAGGTAAAGCAGATTGGAATCGGGTGTTATAAATGGAATCAATCTCGGAAGGCAACATATTCCAATCGTGTGAAGTTATAGGTAAAAAAAGAGCCAAGAAAGGTTTTAGTATGACGTGGCTCGATACCAACCTTAAAGCGATGGTTAATACGGTCAGGTATATAATGTGGCTAAAGAATGAATTTATGGTAGAGGGCCAGGTGATATTAAAGCAAGTTTAAAGAGTTTAAGGAAAAATTTTTTCAGAGGGATGCTAATGACGGAAGAGAAACATCCGATTTTTTAGAAGTTATGCTGGCCGCTCTGTTTTAACAGGAACAGATGAAGCGAGTAGAGTAATTTTGTACCATTTCAAGTGAAGTAATCAAATTGTTAGCGCGCGTGTGTGGAGCGGCGCATTCTAATTTGGATCGAATGAGCATTTTATATAGCAAGAATATTTGAGCAAGAGCAGCTGAAAAGTTACGGTGGAAGTAATCTAATATTTGAGTAATATTCACAACATGCGAAGACCAGCTTAGGTTAAATGTGATGTGAGCGCCTAAATATTCATAAGAGGAAACAGAGGCTACGAGAGAGCTGTTCCGGTAACATGCCAAAGGACTATGCGATGCACAGGAAACACGCATCTCTTTACACTTGATAATATTTAATTCCGTTGGCCAGGTATTTCACTACTGCATCAAGTAAATATGAACTTTAGGTCTCAATGAAGAATGTTAGCATCATCTCAGAAACCATTTCACGGACGATTACGCAGTCGCCAGAGAAAACTTGATTAGACAAATCTAGAAATGGAAGGTCGTTAATGTATATAAGAAAAAAAAGGCGCCCTAATAGGGATCTTTCTGGGACTCCAGACTGAGCAGGACTGTGGTTAGAGGTTTTTCATTTGGTACAACAAATTAAGAACGATTAGAAAACCCACAAAAAAGGTTATATTCAATATTAAGCTAAGTTTATGTAATAGAAGTATGCAGGAGACCTCGTCCAAGGCATTAGAAAAATTCAAGTAAATACAGTCAGATAAAAAAGGACAATCAAGAATATGATGTAATTTATGTGTAAATGATATTCGCTGAGTTTCGCACGAAAATGATTTCCGAAAGAAGTGTCGAGCTATTGAAAAAGAGAGTTTGATTCCAAAAGGTTACATGGTTCTGGAATATAATGTGTTTAAGATTTAATGGCATGTACTATTAATTCAAATGAGCCGATATCTACTTGGTGAATTTCCGTTCCCAAATTATAGATTGGAATCACCTTATAAATTTTCTATTGAGCTGGAAGAGTTAATGTGTCAAGCGACTGCTGAAAGAATTTTGCGAGATTGATTGAATTGTACACAAAGGTATTTTTCAGAAACTAGCAGTCTATATAGTCCATATAATTATAGCCTGGAGAGGAATGATGCTGTAAGTGGCTGATGAGTTTCGCAATTCCAGCCGCGTCAGCAATAATCATTTGGTATCATTTAGAGTAGCAGCCCATTGGTTTGGTGGAACGCAGGTGCCATCTGTGTCTACCAAGACAACGGAGTTATCAAGATTGAGATTATTCATATGTCAAATCTTTCGAAGATCAGATTTCAGGATTGGGAGGGTAATGTATTCGACATCAAATTGTACTGAGCTTCCTTTAATAGAGCAGGATAAGTATCAGATGCAGATTTGTAGGCTGTTGAGCGCGCGCTTGAGAGTGATAATTTGGCCACAAGATGTAGTCGTTTTTTCGATTAAAAATCCGTTTGATATGGATGTTGTACAATGGTGTTCGAGAATCAGACGTTATGATACGAACAATGATGTCTTTTTCCAATAATTGATTTACTTTAGTTAAATATATGTCCTAGTTACGGTGAATCATGAATGTTAGTCAAAAATATGTCAATGAAATCAGGTAATTTATTGTTGATAGCCTGGATGTTAGCTCTTGCATAGTCGCGAATGGTTATGCGAGTTTTCGTGTTTTTAGAACTTGCGCATTAATAAAAAGGAAGAGTAACGAGTGGTCGCTTGTACTTGGTAAATAAGAAATACTAGAAACAAGAACGGGTGTATTTGTAAGGATCAGATCAAGGGTATTGGCAGAGACAGGTGTAATTATAGTAGCTTGAGTGGTTAACTGTAATAATTTAAACATAGAACACAATTCTAAAAAATCCTGAGCTTGAGAGGAAAAAGTTCATATAACAGCTGGCTCAGCGTTCATTAATCCGTCATTGTTTTTATCGAACTAATGGCCGCTGTCCTCCCAGGTCCTCCCTCTCACTTCCAGGGGTTTTATCGTCAGAATTACGCTTGCAGCGACAGCTGTTAAGCAGACGTTTCGCGTTTACGAGGCGTCAGTGGCGGCTCAGCAAGAAACAGCGAAAGACGCAAATGACAGAGGGAGAGAGAGGACACCGGTACGGTGCACTTCGCTGACTGGCTCGGAGGGCCGTTAGAGCGGACGCGCTGTATACATGGCGTCAGGAACCTGACACAGAAAACCCTTGCAGCCGGTTTAGTCATTAACTTGCCACCAGTGTTCACGGCGATTTGCTGCACAAATGGCATTTAAGTGGCACAGCAGGGCTAGTTTTGGATGAGGTCAAGATGTTGCCACGTTTTCTGCCCCGGCAGTAAACAACACGTGGGGGTTTAAGGAAAATGGTCTTCAGCCGGTGGCTTTGCATGACAATCTTGTGGTGTTTCTGCATAATATGCCCGCGGTGTTTAGGACTGAGGCTGAGTGCGTTAGTACCATGCTGACCTGTGCTTGACAAGCTGTTTGTTTTTCTTTCCGGAGGAGTATTTCGCGGTCAAGTCAAACACGTCGTCGTCCATGGGCATCTTGTAGTAAGGAGGTTTTAATGGGGAGTCGGCGAAAAACTGATTTTCATGTAGCCAAATAAATGTGCTAGCGTAGTTCGGACCACTTCATGAGCCCATCGACATGCCGTTAATTTCTTCGTAGTGCGTATCATCAAACTCGACGTTAAGTTCTAGAATTAGCTTCAAAAGAATAGCTCGCGTAGGACCGTCAATAACCGTACCTAAGTTTTGCCTTTCGTAAACATGCACAAATGATCTGATCCGCCAGAGTGAGGAATGTTGATACACAGCGATGCAACATCTTGGGTAACAAGCAAGACACCTCGGGGGAAGTTGACACCTGTTAGGTTGGTGTTATATATTCTTTTGTCGGTCCCCTATAAGGTATTTACTAAGGTAATCGCTAATACAGTCAGGACAACCTTAGACTTTCAAACAACCAAATGTTGAGGCAGGCTTTTGTAAATGAAACTCGACAATAGATCATATTTACACTATCAATAAGATAATAGAGAAATGCGGAAAGTATAACCAACCACTATATATGGCCTTTATAGATTATGAAAAAGCGTTTGACTCAGACGAAACTTCAGCAGTCATGCATGCATTGCGGAAGCAGAGTGTAAAGATCTTTATGTAAAATTACTGGAGAGATAATAGCGGGTGCACAGCTACCGTAGTCCTCCATAAAGTCTGCAATAAAATTCGAATAAGGAAGCGCGTCAGGCAAGGAGACACGATATCACCAATGCTATTCACCGCCTATTTGCATGTGTTAATCAGAGGCTGGGAATGAGAAAATCTGCAGATGTGAGTTAATGGAGTGTACCTGAGTAATGGGCGATTCGCTAATGTCATTGCACTGCTAAAACACTCAGGACATGGACTGCAAAACATCATCAATGAGTTAGGCAGAGCATTATGGTGGGCATAAAATTAATATGCCGAAAAAAATTAATGTTCAGCAGTCTTGGAAGGAACAGCAGTTTACATTTGGTAGCGAGGTGCTGGCAGCGGTAGTAGAATACGTCTGCTTAGGGCTGGCACTGACCGCCAATCAGGATCACGAGAGTCAAATACCAAGAAGAATAAAAATGGGATGGAGCGTATTTGGCAGGTGTTCCAGATAATGAACGGCAGTTTACCAATATTTTTCAATAAAAAGTACATACTAGCTGTATCTTACGGGTACTCGCCCATGAGGCAAAAACATATTGGCTTACGAAGAGGATTGAACTTAAGGAGAGTGCAGCGAGGTATTGGAAAAGAAATTCGAAGTGTAATGTTAATGACATCCTGGTCGAATTGAAGAGAAAGAAATGGGCTTGGGGAGGGCATGTAGGGCCAAGACAAGATTTTCGATGGTCCTTAAGGGCAACAGAGTGGATTCCAAGGGAAGTGAAGCGTGCCAGGAGGCGGCACAAAGATAGGTGAACAGATGAGATTAATAAGTCTGCGGGGATAGGGTGGCCGCAGCTGGCACAGATTCAAATTCAAATTCACTTTATTTCTGGTATAAAGCAAGTATACATCATGAGCAAGAGAGTTTAAAAGAGGATTATTCTACCAAGGAAGACGAGGCAAAAGGCGTTTCATCTACGCCTGACAAGGCCTCGCCTCCTGGCGAGATACATTGCACTCTCTATGCTACAAAAGCCGTTGTAAAAAATATATTGTACCATTCATTACGTGTAGAAAACAGAAGCATTGTGAACAAGCATTATATGAAATTAAAACCGTAAGTACTACAGAAAACAAGAGAAATTTTCTTCAAAAAAAAAAAGCTTACATCACAACCTGTTAGTTATTATTGTGTCAGAAGGTAAAAACCGCAGTTGCATAAATATTTATCTCAACAAAAGATTAGCTCCAAACCAGAAAATTATTAAAGAGTCAAAAAGCCTGAAGAAGCAACATTTGTATCGACATATTTCAAGAATCTAACAAGGAACAAAGCAATACAAACGAAACACAAACCTAAATGAGATAACAAGGAGACAGGTCATTTTTTTTCTACCAGGAGTACTTTTTTTATCCGTGCTTTATAAGTATACGGTGACTGTACATTCACTGCGATGTCAATAAGCTCTGGAAACAAATTTAAAAGGACAGGAATCTGGTAGTCTAACGATTGTGTACCATAGGAAGTGCTGACTTTTTTCTTAACAAATGAATTTGCCCTAAAGTTATAGCCGCATTCTTGACGTCGGTACTTCCCAAGAAATGAATTTAGGTTACTTTTTATGTGAGTGAATATGTTCAGTGCCAAGCGCTGTCGAAATATACTTGTAATTGCAAGTATTTCATTTTTTACGAACAGTGGAGCTGTGTGTTCTCGCAACGCTGCATTTTCTATGAATCGGATGCATTTCTTTTGAAGAATATGAAGACGTTCCAAATTACCAGTGGTAGTGGTGCCCCAAACTAGTATGCAGTATTGCAGTCTTGAATTAATCATGGTATAATAAAGCTGGCGTTTGAACCACGCTGGGAGCATAAACTTAAATCTATTTAGCATTCCAATAGTTTTCGCGAGGTCCATAGTCAAATAGTTTATGTGGTGTGTCCAGTTCAAGTTTTCGTGGAAATTTACACCCAGAAATTTCTGAGCGCTAACACGGTTTAATGTTTGCCCCTCGAAGACTAGTTTAAGTTTAGTGTCAATCGCCTTGTTTTTAGCCCGAAAGATAATGTAGTTGGTTTTGTCTGTATTGAGTCGTAACTGGCTATGCTGCAACCACGTCGATAATTCTTCGAGCCATGTATTGGCATTCTTCATTAGGGTGATTAGACAATTGCCATGGAAAAATACATTAGTATCATCAGCATACAACACTATTTCGGGGGTTTGGGGTATTGATACAATGTCATTAATATATAAGAGAAATAGGAGAGGACCTAAGATGGAACCTTGGGGTACGCCATATTTAATTACCTGTGCTGTTGATCTGCTGTTATGAATACTAACGAATTGGAGGCGGTTGTACAAATAACTTTTTATCAAATCAAGAGCTTTGCCGCGGATTCCATAGTCGTAAAGTTTACTAAACAATATATCGTGTTTAATGGAGTCAAATGCCTTCCTGAAATCTAGGATTATACCAAGAGTATATAGCTGTCTCTCTATGTTTGTTATTATTTTTTCCTTAATATTCAGTAGTGCTGATTCAACGGATTTCCCTTTTTGGAAACCATACTGTTGGTTTGAAATTATACCCTTAGAGGACAAAAAACTGCTGATTCTAGTGTTGATTATTTTTTCCGCCACCTTCGCGAAAACTGGAAGCACGGATATCGGGCGATAGTTACCAATATTGTTCTTTGCCCCGCTCTTATGTATTGCGCACACTCGGGCGATCTTCATTTCATCAGGGAATGACGCATGACGCATTATGCAGTTGCAGATATGACAAAGGGGTACGCTCAAATTGTCGCATGATCCTTTCACCGCACGGACTGCAATATCGTCATGACCACATGCGCAAGTATCTTTGAGGCTTTTGATGACTGTTTCGATTTCACTTGGCGTGGTTGGAGACAAGAATATGGAACTAGTTTCTATCTTAGTTATGTAACTCCTAGATGAACTGCTCTGCGTGCTCTGTGACGCACCAGATGCTAGAAAATGACCGTTAAATTTATCTGCCAGTGAAGGACCTGAATAGGTTTTGCCATCAATGATTATTTGCTGGGGGACAGAATCTTGATTTTTACAGACAAGAGAGCGCATAAGTGCCCATGTTTCTTTCGGACAGGTATAAGCTGCTGTAAACTTGCTCATGTAGTACGATGTACGGGCTTTTTTTAAGTCTGCGTTTAACTTATTCCTAACCTTTTTGAATTCTAGGAATTTCGAGCTATCTTTAGTCGCAATAAATGAGTGGAACAGATTATTTCTATAGTTCAGTCTATTGATGTATTCATCTGTAATCCATGGTTTTCTTCCTTTCTTATTTCTTTTTATTTGTTTGAGAGGGAAAGCAATATTATATAATTCTTTTACTGTACGAATGAAGGAGTTATACGCATCGTTCGGGTCGTCGGTGCTCAAGACGTCATACCATGTTGTTTCTGATAGAAGATTACGGAATTGCGCAATGCCATTATCGCTGATAAATCTGTGCGATGTTTCAGTTTGGGGTCCGCTATGTCTTTGGATGATAGGTAAAAAACAAAAAAATGGCATGTGGTCACTAATGTTCACTGAAAACACTCCACAGCACACGGTGTCCTCTAAACAGTTTGTAGGGCATAGATCAATTAACGTCTCGCTGTCTGGTGTTACGCGTGTTGGGATACCAATCACATTAACAAGTCCTATCGAATGCATCATCGCGAGGAAAGCATTGCAAGAATTGTCGAAAGAAAGCATGTTTATGTTGAAATCGCCTGGCATGACGAATGGAATATGTAATGAGAGCAGGTATTCGCCGAGTTCTTCAAAGAAGCTTAAGAATGCGGAAACAGACCCTGAAGGTGGACGGTAAATAACGGCTACTGCAAAAGCATGACTTACAACTGTTAGACATTCGTAGTTTTCTGTGATAAGTGTATATTCTGGAATAACAGTGTACATAATATCTCTGCTGATATAAAGTGCCACACCGCCACCCCTTTGCTGCTGACGACACAGTGTTTCGCAGTTATAATTGTCGAAGTGCACAGCATCTTGCGCGTTTTCGAACCAAGTTTCCGTGAAGGCTAGTATGGAAAAATTGTGATTCAGTGCGTCCAAATATGTACCAACATCGATATGCTTATTTTGCAAACTTCGGGTGTTAAGATGGAATAGAGATATAGATTTCCTCCGTGGTTGCTCTTTTATCAATTTGTTGAAAGAGTTTGTGTCATGATAACAGCAGTTACAAGACTGTTCAGCCATGATGATAGGCGCTCCTCTAGACACGTGACTTGTTCAAGCGATCAAGCGATTTGCATGATGTCATCTTCTGACTTTATGTGGATGGCCGCTTCACCTTGCTTTTTCCTGACAAGGATCCTGCCGTTTTTTTGCCAAGCAAACTGGTACGAACGTTCTTTTGCCCTCATCTTAGCCAGCCACAGCAGTTTCCGGTTTTGTGAAGTCATGTTGTCAAAAAAACTAAGGTCGGGAAGTTTCGTTCGGAGAAGTGCTTTTCGTTCGGACCATTGTTCTTTTACGGCGCGCGAAGCAAACCGTACAAGGACAATGGGTGTCTTCGGGGGTTTGGACGGCAGCCTGTGTACGGCTTCTATGTCCCTGTGTGTGACTTCTTCAATGTTCAACTCTCGTGCAATGTCGTTCAGCTTGCTCAACAAATTTTCATCATCAGTCTGCTTGAGGCCGTGAATTTCAAGGTTCTGTCGGCGGGTATATTGGTCCAGGTCGTTTAGTTGCTGTTTAAGTTCTTTGATTTCTTCAGTCGCTGTTTGTGTTTCGATTTTTTCCACTCTCTCTTTGAGGTCGTCAATGTCCTTTTTTTGTGAGTCAACCATTTCGATAACCTTATCGTACTTATCAGACAAAAAGCTGATGCTTGTCTCAATGCTTTCGACAGTTTCTTTGACTGACATGAGATCATCAATTTTCTCAAGAAGTGGGAGTAGGGCGGTGATGTTCCGATTCATCACGATTAGCCTAGCCGCAATATCAGCATCTTGTTCAGGTTTACCCTTTGCAGAGCTTGGGCCCCCCCTTAGTTTAGAAGCTTTACATGTCGGGCAGAGCCATGACTTTCCTATATCCGGTTTGGATTTCACTGCTGCTTCCCCCACTCCTGAGCAGTTGCCAGCATGATAAGAGAATGAACACTCAGAACATTTTATAGCCGTAGATTCCTTTGAAATAGTCTGCTGGCAAGCCAGGCATTCGTCACAAGGCATAGCATCTAGGAAAACACCGCAACACAGCAAACAGAAAACACAGCAGCAGCAGCAGCAGCGGCAGCAGAAAAAATTTCGCAACTACTTAGTCGTTTAGAGCTTATTTCTATCTGAGCAAAAAAAGAAAAAGAGCACCAACCTGTAAAACACGGTTTGAAAGGATTATGTATAGTCCGTCACAGGCCGTTGCTGCCGCTGCCACTACGTGCAATGATGCGAAGCTTGGTGCGTCGACCGCTTCTTATAGTTGTCCATGGGCTGTCACTGATGACGTTGCTCCGGACGGGCCAATCGGGATGCAGGCAAAGATGCAGGTCATGCAGTGTTGTCGGGCCACACCGCCAAGCAGCTGTAAAACACGGTTTGAAAGGATTATGTATAGTCCGTCACAGGCCGTTGCTGCCGCTGCCACTACGTGCAATGATGCGAAGCTTGGTGCGTCGACCGCTTCTTATAGTTGTCCATGGGCTGTCACTGATGACGTTGCTCCGGACGGGCCAATCGGGATGCAGGAAAGGAAAGGGTTACTTTGAGTGATATCGGAGTGGCCTTTGTCCTGCAGTGGGTGTAGCTGGGTTATGTTGATGATGCGATGAAGCGTGTACTCACGTATTGAGGTGTACATTGTCGTTTCTGACTAGGATATGGAGGCTTTGGCTGCCTGCTTGCGTTTGCTTCAAGACTGCCGGACTTTTGGTGCGTGGAAACACCAGCGTTTTTGTGCTCCTGAACATTTTTTGGATTTATGCGTGGGACAGCGTTTTTGGGAGCATCCAGAACCTCGCTATTTAAGCCCCCTCTGACGCTCGGTTTTTCGCCGTGCAATAGAATGCGAGGTCATGTCTTGATAAGCGTTGCGTCGTTTGGTAAACGCTTTCTTTTCGCTAAACAACAATAGCTAATATTTTGGATCACTTGGTCGGACTTTTATTTTAAACCAAATTTGAAGGATCAGTCCCTTGTGTGCTCTTAGCTTGTGCAGCTTAAAAGTTGCTTAAAGGAGTATTGATTACACATCTAATTTTAGTTGCCCTTTTTAATGCGGGAGCATTGCGTGGCCGTTTGAACGAAAACCTCACCGTCGCCAGAAAGCCGTGGAAGAAACGCTGCTCACAAATTACGTCATCACCCTTCCTAGTGCAATAGGCCATGCCAAGGGAGGAGTGGGTCGAAAAAGACAAGTCGACCTTCGTGGTGACTGGAAACAGGTTAGGAGGCGTCTCGCTACCTCTCTAGGGTGGTATACAACGCCCTCCAAGCTGTATATCAAAGCAGACTTCGCTCAAGACCTCGGGAAGAGACGCGGCCCGCGTAGGACGTCCTCACCCCTACTACTACAATACGCCATCACAAGGGAGGGGTAGTGCGAACCATACCCTCTCAGCTGGATATCAAAGCAGAGTGCGCTCAAGATGGAGGCGGCTGGACCTGTCCCTCGCGTGCGCTGCGCGAGGGGTCACCATCGCAACAGACTTGGATGGGGCTTGTCGGCTCCGCGAACTACCCTAAGAAATGCGATGCCCACGGTCGTATTCATGTCAACGCGGCTGACTGAGCCTTCATCATCCGAAGTTGAATCGCTCGCTTCTACATCATCAGGATAGAGAGAGAGTAAAGTGTTGCCGGAGGGTGCATGTTCACTGCCGACGAAGTGCGAGACCACCGCAACGCAGCGAGACGTGCGAAGTGCGCTGCTGCAACGAAACAACGTTCACCCCCCCCCCCCCAAGCACCTGAAAACAACTAAGCGATACAAACAGCGACTAATATAAATGCTCTCGCACTTACATGTCACAATAACTTCTTAAAGTCGAGGGTTGGATGGAAACCCGTCAGGTCGGAGTTGTACATGAAGAAAAACGCCGAACACCGACCACAATAAAAACAAACACATAAATGACGTTTCGGCTCCCACACGGGAGCCTTGTTCACAAAGAGGTACAGATGTGAAAGGGTGGCTATTTAAGCTTTAAAATGTGCCCTAGGCAGCGGGCGAATGCACTAGCAAGTGCTCCGTCAGTGCGATTAAGAGTGTGTTCGGTTGTCTGATTGATTAATACCCCTGTTACACGGGCACTTGCAACGGCCGTTAACGCAAACGGCAGTTGAACGCCGTAACGGCCGTGGGAACCGAACTGTGGTGCCTGCGCTCACACGGCACTTTTCATGTACGGTCGGTTCACTTCCGTTTCGACGATTTATCACGTGGCTCTTGAACTTTTTACCTCGTCAACTCGAAAAATTTTTTGTCTCTAATTATTTTCTGCGCTTCATGCTGTACAGTGTGTTTTTTAACTATTTGCAAGAGTTGTTTGCAAAACTACACACTATTTCACGATGAAACGGACGGAAACGGCGGCGTAACGGAGACCGGCGACCTCCGTTGGTGTCAATCGCCGTTGGGTTTCCAACGGCGCTCGCGCTGCCGTGTAACTCCACCCAACGGCCGTTAAGGCAAACTGCCGTTTTCCTTAACGACCGTTAAAGTGCCCGTGTAACAGGGGTATAAGGATTCTAGGTATTAACGGCTTTGGAGATTATTTTCTGTTTTTAAAATGCGCGCGTGCTCCAATCTATCTCATGTGTCCTGCTTTCAGAATGTTCGGTGAGTGCATTTGACGAAGCTTTCTTGTTTGCAACATCATACTGGTGCTGTTTCAACCGTTTAACAAAGTTTCCGCTTTCACCCACATACAAGTGGTCACAGTTCCTGCACGGTATACTGTACACTACGCCCGGAAATTTTTCTCTTGGCAGGCAATCTTTTACGTTGACGAGGGTTTGCCTCAACTTTTGCGCCGGCATGTGTGACACCTGAACGTCGTAAGATCGCGTGCCCTCCTGGCTCCAACACTCCGCCGCTTAGATGCTCGGCCCCTTATTTAACCCAAGACTCTGAGTCCTTGGAATAAGCCTTCAACGCAGAGGACAGCTTTGAAGGCACTTTTAAAGTTCTTAAAGGACGCAGCACTGAGTGCAAGTTTGTGAACAATCAGTCTCTGCCCTGTGTCATGATAATCATCATCATCATCAGCCTGACTACACCCACTGCAGGGCAAAGGCCCCTCCCATGTCTCTCCAATTAACCCTGTCCTTTGCCAGCTGCGCCCACCCTATGCCTGCAAGCTTCCTAATCTTATCCGCCCACCCAACCTTCTGCCGCACCCTGCTACGCTTGCCTTCTCTTAGAATCCACTCCGTTACCCTTAAGGACCAGCGGTTATCTTGCCTTCGCCGTACATGCTCAGCCCAAGCCCATTTCTTTCTCTTTATTTCGACTGGGATGTCCTTAACAGGCGTTTGTGCCCTCACCGACTCTGCCTGTTTCCGGGTCTCTAAACGTTGCACCTATCATTTTTCTTTCCATGCCTCGCTGCGTTGTCCTTAACTTAAGCTGAACCCTTGTCGTTAGCTTCCACGTTTCTGCACCGTAGGTGAGTACAGGTAAGATACAGCTGTCGTACACTTTTCTCTTGAGGGATATTGGTAACCTGCTATTCATGATCTGAGCGAACCTGCCATATGCGCTCCACCCCATTCTTATCCTTCTAGTTATTATCCTTTTATGATCCGGATCAGCTGTCACTACTTGCCCTAAGTAGACGAATTCCTTTACCATTTCCAGCACCTTATTGCCAACGGTGAACTGCTGTTTCCTTGCTAGACTGTTGAATAATACTTTGGTTTTCTGCATGTAAATTTGTAGAGCCACCATACTGCTCTGCCTGTCTAACTCATTGATCATGATTTGCAGTTCATCTCCTGAATGACTCAGCAAGGAAATGTCATCAGCGAATCGCATATCATATAGGTATTCTGCTTTAACTCTTATCCCCAGCTGTTCACAATTCAGGCCTCGGAATACCTCCTGCAAACAGGCGGTGAATAGCATTGGCGAGATCGTGTCCCGTTGCCTGACGACTTTCCTTATTGAAATTTTGTGGCTGACTTTATGGAGGACTATGGTAGCTGTACAGTTCCTACATATATCCCAGTATTTTGACATAAGTCTCATCTACACCCTGATTCCGCAATGCCTGTATGACTGCCGAGGTTTCCACTGAGTCAAACGCTTTCTCATAATCAATGAAAGCTATGTATAGGGGTTGGTTATATTCTGCCCATTTTTCTATCATCTGATTGATAGTGTGAATATGATCCATTGTGGAATATCCTTTGCCCTGTGTACCCTGAATGTAATGGCCAACGAACATGTGGAAAAGTGATAATCTCCTTTTGATCTCTCCCCTTCCTATCTCTCCCTCCGTTCCCCTTCCCACGTGTAGGGTAGCATTCCGGGCGTTGCCTAGTTAACCTCCCTGCCTTTCCGTTCGTCTTTCGCTCTCTATCTCTCTTTTGGCGGCTAGGCCACTGTCAGATCGTGGGGGTCGCAACAGTTTTTCGCTCCACAACGTTAACGAAAGGCAACTATTAGCCACATTCCGAGAGGTCCATGCGAACTCTGACGGTCGGCCTTCACGTCCTCTGTCTCTGTGCCGATGCGGTCTGTTCGACGAAAAGCGAGACAACCACTGATCTCTTGTGAGAGGCTGGGTAAAAGGGGTTAAAGTGAAGATGGCGGCCAGTATGAGTTCTCTTACTGTATACTTTGAATGAAAGCGCGGATTGGCTTCGTTTAACTAAGACGTCAAAAAATGGAAGCTGTTCATTCTCTTCTTTTTCGACTGCGAAATGGATGGCTCTTTCGATACGGTTAAGATGCGCTTTGAAATGAAGTGAAGCATCCTTGTTGATAATAGAAAAACGGTCATCGACGTTCCGCACAAAAATCTCGTTTTGGGCTGAATTCTAACCATTTTATTGTAAGGTTTGCAGCGCTGACAGACACGAAATCAACCATGACTGTGCCGTGTACCTGTTTTTAACACACCTGGTCGAAGTCAAATAGGTGTTACTCAGGCAGAAATGCCGGAGTCGCCGGAGATCTGGCACGTCGATTGGCGACCTGACATGCAAAGTGTCATCAGATTCTAGGGCTGCCGTGCAGACCCAGACTGCTAAGTCAATTCGAACGGTAATGAAGAGCGACTTGACATCAAAAGAGACCATCATGTCACAGCCGTCAAGACGCACGTTTCGAGATTTTTCTATAAAGTCAGCAGAATGACGCACATTGGTGGAGGTTCTTTCGACGAGCGGAGCCAGTATGCGGTTCAGGAAGCCGGAGAGCTTGTAGAAGGTTGAACGGGTGAAATCTACGATAGGCCTCAATGGAACATCGGTTTTGTGTATCTTAGGAAGCCATGCAACGCCAGTGCTGAGCCATTGTGATATACTAGTGTGAATTAGAGGGACTTGTGCTGGGGTGGCACCACGCGAGACACGTCCGATAGAAGCTTTTGCAACTGTGTCTTTATCTTTGCCGTTGGGCTCTATTTGAGACGCACGTAAGTGCTCTGGTCATTCAGCAGGGTGAGCATTTTGCTGATGGATAAATGGATAAGGCTGAACTCTTAAAATCGCGCGGTGGTTCAAGCCACCTAGCCATGACTTGTGAAATTTTACTCTTGTCTTGATTTTAGCCATCAGCCAAGTAACCTTCGCTTGGTTACTTCTACCCACTTAAAATCTACTTTTCCTTCACCGTCCGTAAACCTCAATGCTTTGAATGGGTCAGCCCCGCTGCTTTCCACTGTAGGATGAAGCCCTTTACAGAGAAGTACCAAGTGTTCAGCCGTTTCCTCCTCCTCTCCACACGCAATGCACAACGTTTCTATCTTGTGGTACTTGACTCTATATAATCTTACTCCGCAAAACTTCCGTCCTGGCCTCAAACAACAAAGAGCTTTTGCTGCAATTATCATAGATATTTTCTTTGGCAATTTCCTGCTTAAAGATCCTGTATGTTCCCAGTGCCAATTTCTTCAGCATCCCTGTATTCCACACAGCTCTATCTGTTCCTTTAACCTTTTTCTTAACCGATAATTGCTGATTTGACCCCTACTGCTGCCCAGATATTTGCTTGTCAGTTTTATAGTTCGCTTTCTCCATTTCGTATCAACATGCCTTATATACAAGTATCTGAAAACTTTCCTAGCCCACTGCTTTTCCATTATTTTTCTCAGTCGCCCCTCAAATGCTATCTTACTGCTAGCTTCTCTGCTCTCGAACGACGCCCATCCCATATGCCTCTGTACCCCCTGATTTGGTGTATTGTCATGTGCTCCCAAAGCTAGCCTCCCTACGCCGCGTTGTTTGATTTCTAACCTCGCTTGAACTTCTGGTCTCATGTGCAGGACCACATTGCCGAAAGCGAGGCTAGGAACTATCACCCCTTTACAGATCCCTCTTACCACTTCATACGTATTGTAATTCCACCGGGCCCTATTTTTCGTGACAACTGCATTCCTACTAGCTTTATTGATTACACATTTTTCATGCTCTGTCAGATACTCAGCACCGTTATTTATCCGCACCCCAAGATACTTGTACTCATCCAGTACTTCTGGCGTGAGCTCTCGTATTCTATGCTCGTCGCCCTCGTCATTAAATATCATGAATGCAGATTTTTCCTTACTGAATTTGAAACATAATCTATCTCCCTCTGTACCACAAATGTCTATCGACTTGTGCAAATCTTCCCTGTTGTCAGCCATTAGCACTGTATCATCTGCGTGTATTAGTCCCGGTAATGACTGTTTAATCCATTCCGCTTGCTTGAAAAAAGAAAGGTTGAAGCCTCGTCAGCTCCACTCTAGTTTGGTCTCTAACCCTTGCAGGTACAGCATCAACAACAAAGGAGACAGAGGACATCCTTTCCTAAGCCCCCGCTGTATCTCTATATGACCTGATACATTTTTCCCATTTTATAAACACTCTGTTATCTTTATAGGTAAATTTTAAAAGAATAATTACTCACTCTTCCACATCCAATGTGTCCAGTATGTCCCACAAATATTATTGAATAACGTTGTCATAGGCTCCCCAGATATCCATAAATGATAGCCATAGGGGCCTGTGTTCCTTTTCAGCAATCTCTATACACGGTGTTAATGAAAACTGATTGTCCTCCAACCTCCTTTGTTTCCGGAACCTATTTTGTAGCTCCCCTAGCACCCCGTCATTCTTCACCCAAGCCTGCAGTCTGTCCTTTATAACCTGCATCACCACCCTGTAAACCACAGATTGAGTCACTGTAATGGGACGGTACTTGCTTACGTCAGCTTTGTCCCACTTTTCCTTATATATCAAGTTCTGTCTACTTAATCGCCATTCATCGGGGACTTTCGCATCCACTATCATTTTATTCACTACATGTAGAAATGTTTGCTTGGGTTTAGGTCCAAGCTTTTTTATTAAGATAATCGGAATACCATCTGGTCCTGTCGACGTGTCACTAGGAACCTTCTTCTCTTGTCGTAACGCGAGCGTATGGTTGCGCTGTCTGGAGTGCCACTGCGTCCGACAGGGCCGTGCACCGAAGCGAAGTGACAGATGACGCGAAGCGCAACGCCCAGGTCCATGTTCTCCTGCGCCACTCGTCTTCGATGAGTGGCCGTGTCGGCCGCAGCGGCCCCGAGAGACTGCAGCCACGCACTCGCATGTTCAGGGGGGACGACCCTGTACGTACGGAAGCGCTGCTAGCTTTGATTGAGGTATGCCTCGGGGACTGCAGAACCACCGTGCTTGATCGTGTTTCTTACCACTGCAACACGTTGTAATGAATTTATATTACTATATAACTTGCCTATACTCTGCGCAAATGAGGATGAAAACTCGAAACGGGTGAGCGCACAATGCTCACACCACAAATCCATAAATTACGCGAAATTAAACCGTATTTTCATACGGTCAATTAATTACAAGACTTTCCTGAGAAAGCTTTGAAAAGACTTTCATTTCTCTAGAGCGTCTTCGAAGGCACATGCACTACACAAGTGCGAACACACAAACCACACAAGCGTCCTTTCACAACGAATGTGCCACACCACACGTCCAGAGCATCCAGAGACCGATGAAAGAAGCAAGTGATGCAAAACGCCCGCACGATCGCGATCCACAAATCACAAATGACGCCAAGCCAATCGATCCATAGGTGAAGACAGCGCTTCCGTACGACCAGGTCGGAATAGCGACATGGCTTGGCTTTCCGTTATTACGACAAGGTGGAAATAACGCCGCCTCGCGCTTCAACGGCGACTGGCACACTGGTGCCCGGCTGCAAGACGCTTCTCCGGTTCTCGCTATGTATAGCGAGCTGTCGGATGGCACAAAAACTTTGTGCGTGTGCGAGTACAACGTGTTCAACGAGCTGGTTCAACCAGCTCATTTATTCGTCTCCTTCAGACTGCCCGCTTTGGCTCGAATATGTGTCAACAAACCGCCGTCAGCTACCAGCGCGTTCACATTTGTTCAGTCAATTAACCGTCTAACGCTGTGTGCACCGCATAACTTGCTGTCGAACTGCAGATTCAAAGCGGGACACATGCCGAAAGCTGGCTTTCTAGAGGTTGATATTTTTGCCGAATGGAGAAATATGTTTTCGCAGCTATTAACAACCTTCACGGCTCAGCACTGCACGCGCGACTTAAACCGAACGCGCGCGTGCGTGTGATCGCTGGCCAATTGCCCAGATATTTACTTTATCATCCGTTAACATTCAGCATCTCGAAGGAAGAATATGGATGCTTTTCAAGTGCCGTTCAGAATATGGGCGACGTTTGACCGTGCTCTCTTGCTAAGGAAAACGGAAGACTGCTCTGAGTTCAGCACCCGCAGATGTAACCAACTTGAATAGGCTGAAATATACGAAGTCCTGTCATGATAAATTTTCACCGCTATCCCATGCGTTAAAGTACTTCTGCTCTGAATAGGGCGAGAGAATTTTAGAAGCGCCTCCTCTGAGAACTTTTGCAAAAGCTACGTTGCCGCTTCCGCCGTGCTAGCGCCAAGTAGGCACGACAGTTTATTGAGCACTGTGCTGACGCCCAGGAAACAGTTGTTGCAAAAGTCTAAAAAAACACTGATTTTTCGATCGATGTATTGGATTAGTGTTAGTCGAAGGTGAGGTTACAGACGTGTGTAGCTCGTTCTGGCATTCCCGCAGCTACTGCTGGTGCTGTAATAAACTGGCCTGTGGCGTTGGTGATATGTTTACTATATGTCTAGTTTTTTCCTGAAACAACACCTTAACGTCCTGTTCTTCCTGAAAGCAGCACGAACTCGCAAGGCAGTTCCTGGAAAAACGGCGACAAACGTGTCGCGAAGTGTCCTATATGCAACAAGCGCGTCCATTTTTCGGGCACTACACCGCAGGGATATTAGGTGTAGATATTAATTCAACAATACGCGTGGCATCCGTATCGCAGCCGGGTTGTTTAAGTCACTTGACGTCCGTGCAAAGGCTGCGAAACATCGTTTCACAGTGCGCGCCGATGCTGCTACCGACGGCTTCGAAGGCCAGAAGAGGTGCCATCCTAGTGGCGCCAGCTGTCGTGGACAGAACGAACTGCTCTCTGTAAACTGTGTATAGTATTTGTGTCTTCATTAGTATGCCGTGATATCGCCAGCAAAATAATTGTTGCAAAACCAGGTGCTTTGTTGCTTTCCGCCAAATGTAACATTACGATGGCTCCCAGAGGCTCTATTTCTGGAGCTTCCGCGCACATGCGCTTGCCATGAAGAATGGGTACCTTCAGAAGACGAAAACACCTTGTGCCATGGCGCTCTTTGGCCATAGATGCCCTTGCACCATAAAAATTCATAACCATCATCACCATCAGTAAATCAACTTAAGAAAAAAAATTAGTAAATTAAACACAAGTTTATGTATCCATATATGGAGTGATTTGTGCAAATAGGAGTAGCCGTGAACCCTACAATACTGCAGGTTTCTACATGCCATGAACTGCCTAACGGAGCGCTCTGCAAACAATAGAAGCAGAGAAATTCTAGAATTGCCCAAATGAACAGCGTTCCTGTTGCGCCCCTTTTACTGCAGAAATTATAGTCTACTTTTTCACCAATTCAGCGTTCGAGAGGACGGAGGAGAATGAGCTGCTGTTGTCAGGGTTTATTCAAACTGAGATGTTTGGCCATAATAAAATAAAAACATGAGCGGCCTATACAGCTGGCCCTCTGAAGTGTTCGCGTAGATTTCAATGGGAATTTATTCAGACCACACGGCTTCAGTTGTGTGGACACTTTACGGTGAGCTGCAAAAGTTCTCAAGTCAAAAACGAAGGGTGCCCGCACACAATACAAAATATTAAATATGTTTATGAACTCGCACTTCTTAGCGTTAACACCAAATAGTTTCAGTGGGCTTGCCTTTTTTCGTGCCAAATAGATTCACCAGAAAAGATGTAACATTTTGTGTACTGAAATTTGCTTTGAAAAATTTTTGTCGCGAAAAATGAATCACGCAGCGTCATAAATTAGGCTCTATGCACTTAGCAGGAAGTTACAGATTTCGTATATTTCATAAAAATTCTAACTGCAACAGGCACTGGGGCTGACATGAGTGAACGGCAAGATGTGAATAGCTTTTGTAAATGACACGTATAGCAATGCGAACATGGCGCGTTTTAATGAAGCCGTATACATAGAGGGTGGAATGCCTGCGTGCACACATGAAATAGAAAAAATAATGCGCATTGCCAGCGCAGCACACAGACGTGTTCATAACGCTACGTTTACCTTTCATCTCATTACTAATCAACATCGTACAGTTTTAACTAAACCACACCAACACAAGGTTTTTATGAGAACTTTGCTGTCTCTTTTGCTGTTTGTCATGGCCACACCAGTTATCCTATCCGCGCTGCAATATGGTAAACTGTTTGTATCAAAGTTCCAAACTTTTGGATGTCTTGTTTTTAGTTAATGGGAAGACGCTTAAGCTCCGCCTTCAAGAGTGGAACGCGACAGCGTGTTGCAGCACCGCCATGGATTCCACGGAACGCTGTCACCCTTTCAGCGCGTCGCCTTACCCATCGGAAAACGTTTGAACCCATCGATCATTTCCTTTAAATTGTACCAATTAGTTAATAAATCATTTACACACTCTACGTTTTCTGCATTACCATCATCAAGCATTGGGTTTTACATTGTGAGCGTTTTGACACCTTGGATCCCTTTATTCTAATTTTCTTAATTTTCTTCTTACTTCTAATTTTCTTCTAACAAATAATCACAAATATTCAGTAACTCCTTATCGCCTATCACGCACCAATCAATCTTAAGTCCCTAGAAGCAAAAATTACAATGATACATTTTTTTTACGCAGTCCCCGATTATTTCCGGAACGCGGTGCCGGCTACTACTACCCCCGACGGCTTTTCGACCGAACGAGCTGCAAAAGCTGTCGCGCAAAATTTTGTTAGC